>NW_010171188.1:0-1134 GCF_000695765.1 Mesitornis unicolor
CAACCGAGCGATTCTGTGATTCTGTGTAATTCTGTGATGGCTGATGTATCAATGTACCAATGTACCCATGGCAGATGTACCGATGTACCGATGGCTGATGTACCAATGTACTGATGTATCGATGTACTGATGTACCAATGGCTGATGTACTGATGGCTGATGTACCAATGTACCGATGTGCTGATGTACCAATGGCCTCCTCACCTGGGTACCCCTGGCCGTGCCTTGACACAGAGCTCATTTCTGAGGAGCTGCTGTCATTGGCATGGGCAGGGGAGCATTGCAGCAGATGGACCTGTTTGCCAGCTCCTCTGCACAGCTGCAGGAATCGCAGTAAATGCATTTAATTCATATTTTGTTGGCAGTCTATGAGGCTGGCCAGGAATGTGTTGTGCAGCAGCCAGAGCAAAATGTTGTTTTCTTTCCTATTGTTCTTCTTGTATTTGGTTTCTCACATTTTTGGGACAAGGACAACCCAGAACCAGGGAAACAGACCTGACGTAACACCCAAGAGTGTCCAGCTGCAGCACTGGGGAAGGGAGAAAGGAAACAAGAAGAGAAAATGTAAAAGCCATTTGGGAACCAGTAGCAGCCCAGGCAGAGAAAGCTGCTGACAAACCAAGCAGTGCAGGCAAGAGAAACAAGGGCAGCTCTGGAGCCCACTCCTGAGGTTCACAACCGAGCGTGTCCCTGCTGATCTGAGGCCTGATATGACAGCTAGTAAAACAGTATAACATACAATAAAATAACGGTTCAAAAAGCCATGGATTGCAGGAGTTACTCTGTGGTTGCAAGCAGCTGTGTGTCCCTAACAAAAATGGATTTAATGTAAGTTGTTCTTCTCTTGGTATATACTTGGCATGTGATCTAGAAAATAATTTTAGCCTGGAGCTTTAATAACATCAGAAGGAAGTCCATGCAGTTACTAAATGCCCCATGATTTGCATTTTTTTTTCCTTAGGAGTAGGGAATCAGTATTTAGATTCCCTTTCTAAGTTTTTAAGATTTAATAAGATTAACAGCTCTGTCCTTGTGGAGGAGAAATGCAGCAAAAGTTAGAAGGAATAACAAAATGAATATATAAAGAAAAACTCCATTTCCTCTCCTCTCAGAGCCTCCAGGGTTTAGCTGTCC
>NW_010171188.1:1165-6106 GCF_000695765.1 Mesitornis unicolor
GAACCTATCAGTGCTGTCACAAGTGTTCAGAGTTCTTCTGGGCCATTTCTTCAGGCGTTTTGATTGTTATGGAAATAGGGCAGTGTTTCATCATTCAGGGCAGTGGTAACACACCTGTAAGGTAAGTGAATTTTATGCAAATATTTTGTTTCTTGCTTGTAGGAGCCTGAAAATATCTCTACAATTCACTGTCCCGGCAGTCCCGATGGTCCTGTTTCAGGGCAGCCGGGTCTGCGGTGGCCTCAGCCATGGGGACAATTGCGTTTGCCGACCCCTGACGACACGAGCCCCGCGGCTTGAGGCACCTCCTAAAAAAAAGGAATTGAAACTTGGTCGGGAAGTGTGATTTCCAAGAAAATGAATATTTGGGGTAGCTGAAGTTTGGTTTCAGTTGAATTGGGCTGAAACAGAAACTTTTCTACATTTCCTGTGAACAGGGAGCACTCCAGCCTTTTCAGGACTGTCAGTGTGTGACACTGCTGAGACCAGCGGCTGCCCGAGCCCAATCTCCCGCGCTGGGGGAGTCCCAGTGTCCCCAGTCAGGGGTGACCGAGGTTGCACCGGGGCTGAGCCGCCGGGCGCTGCCCACCAGCCCTGCAGCCCCGTGTGAACTGGGCAGCTTTCCCCAAACTGAGACATCTCCAAGAAGAAAAGTGGGGCTTTGTGAGTCGCTATATTCCAGCTCACCCTAAAACACAGCAAACAGCAGTTTCTTTTGCTAAGAAGCTGTAAAACACAACTAGAGCAACGAGGAGCCAAGACCAACCATGGCCTTGCCCGCACACAGCACCAGCAGCTCCCATTCAGTGCCACCATGGCCACCACAACCAAACTGATTACTCTGCTCTGAACAATGTTACATTTTCCAGAGGATTAATTTTTATTTTCATAGTTAGTTGTTTCTGCCTGATTTAGGAAACGTCTCCAATTTCTTGCCAGTTTAAACTGCTTGTTTTTCTATGAAATATATTGCAGTCTGTAAGGTTTAAAGATAGTCTTATAATAGGAGTAATTTTTGAGGAAGACTGAATTATGTTTTTTTATAGATAGTGCTATATTAAGATACGGAGCGCAAACACTCACTTCTTAAATAATGCAATAAATCTGTTGAAGATCTGTTGAATCTTTCAGTGGAGGACACTTCTGGAAGATCTCCACAGATATCAAGACCAGGGGAGATGACTCCAGTTGTTTGTGTGACTGCCTGAATAGCATCAGCTCATTATTTGCCCCAGTTCTTTCCCTGAGCCAAATGCATCTGGAACACTTTTAAAAACCTTTCAATTCTTGTATATAGGTATTACCCACCGGAAAATGCACCGTGTGCCAAAATCAAGTACTCCTGAGGTTATTTATTTCCACTTTGAGCTTTTCTAGCTTTTTCTCACAGGCAAACCTCACAGTTTCCCTCACTTTGCAGCATCCTCAATTTACCCTTCAGCCTGTTCATAGATAAATTAAATAGACTGAACATCTCAGCTTTTTCACCACAAGGCAGATTTTCAAGAACTTATTGCAGTCTTTTGAAAACCCTGTTTACCAGGTGTTGTTAATGGTGATATGTGACCACCTCCACAGCCATTCCTTGGATTTCTCCGTATTTATAACAGGGTAACAGCTCTCTCATTACCTCGTGCCTCCCCACTAACACTATGTGAAGACTGCCATAGCATTTGTTTTCTCCCAGCCTTGTGGATGCCTCTTTCATGGCATCCCTGGAGTGATTAAAAATGCCATCCTATGAGAGCATCCCCTTCCAGATCCTTGGTTGCAGGTTACTGGAGCTGTTTAACTTTGAAGTTTTAAAGCAATCTGTTAAACTTTGTTTATCTCAATTGCAGTTTAACACCCTCCTTCTCCTGGGGGTGGAGCAGACACTTCTGTGTTATCTCAACTTGGTGGGAAAGCTTCTCCCACTTTCTTTCCAGATATTAACAAAACAGTTCACTGAATTCCTTGGAGCTGTGTCAAGCCCAGGAGACTGCTGGAGTCAACATGATTGCTCCCATCTAGTGAAGGACCCGTGAGATCTTCAGCCTATACCTCTGCTTCAAGCATACTTCAGCAATTCCCTCTCTTTCTGCTGTGCTGGTGTCTATTTGATCCCCATGTGTTTTGCAGGGCACTGAGTGCATTCTTACAATGGATTTTTTTTTTCCGTCCACACTATGGTTTCCCACACCAGCAAGCTGTTACCAATACCCAGGCTGAAAGCCAGCAGTCAGCTGAGATTGTTTCTGATAAGGCAGGAATCCAAGGACTTTTATTTCTCATGTGATTTTGTGGCCAGTTATTCTGGGCTTGTGCAAGGCCTTCTTAGCCACTGAAAGGACTTAAAAATTGGATTGAATTTTACTTTGGTCATTCAAATTCTGATTGCTGAAATTCAGCCAAATTTAATCCTGACTGACTAAAGCAAACATTTAAAACCTATCCAAAATTTACCTGCAGTGGAGAGCCAAACACTTCTGCTTACATGAACTCATCCAACCTGAGTCACTGCACAGTGACCCCAGCTAATACCACTGGCCTGCTTTTTGGGGCAGAAGGGAGAAGCAGAAGCATGTAGGGTCATGAGCACGGGGTGTGTGTTGTGCTGGGTGTACTCTGTCAGGGGGTGCAGAGGAGACTGGGGTGGTGACAGGAGAGGAATTTATTTCTAGGGACCAGGGGACAGAGGAGGTCTTGTTGCAATCCAGCAAGTCCCTGCATTGAAGCCAGCCTGGTGGGAGGCAGCTTGTGACCAGGTCAAGGACATCCCTGGAAGTCCCAGGCACCCTGCAGCCCACCAGCTATCTGCTCCCCCCAGATTCCCATTAATCAGTGAAGCAGAGGGGATTAACATAAACAGCATCCTATCCAGGCAGCCTGCCCAGGACACAGGTGTGCATGAGCCCAGCACTACAATCCCCCCCCAGCTCTACAGAGGCAGCAGGTATTTCAGAGCCATGCAGGTCTTCCAGCATCTCCTGAGACGCTGCACAGCCTAGGGTGCAAGAGGACCTGAACTGCCTCTGCCAAGGACAGCAAGGTGCATAGTCATTTTTTGGGCAACATTATGCAACTTAAGCAGGAAAATACTACAACTGGAGTAGATGCAGCTGAGCACCCACCTCTGCAGCTGCCAGCTTCCTTCTTGGCATCTCAACACAGCATGTCCTTTCCTACCCTTGTGCCAAAATGAATCACCTTAGGTTGTGGGATAACATGGCCCAGGGCTGAGGCCAAGCTGAGTTGTTTGGTCCAACCCCCGTTCTGTGGAGAGGTCTCCTGACTCCATCTTTTCCATTCAGATCAGTCTCATAACAGCATGTATCAGCGCCAGCCCAGCACACAGAGGCCTAGTTTCTGTTTCTACCCAGCTAATGTTTTGGTGGGTGTCGGGAAGGTGGCGAGGAGCTCTTTTCATACTGGGCAGACTGGCAGCAGGGAGTCATTCCCAGTGCAGGTCTGAGAAGATGCTGGTGTGAGCCTGGGCTTGCAGGACCAGGAGGTCCCTTGTTGGAGAGCAGACACAACAGGGAAAGGCTCTGCTGGTTTTTAGCATCGGTTACGTGGTCAACTTTGCAGAGGAAAACATTTGCCCTGTGCCTTAACAAATGCATATGTGAACAAGGAGGAGAAGGGAGGGAAATACTTCAAATATGTCCAGTATTCACTGCAGATACACGCCCTGACTGGAAGGTGACACCTCTTCACAAACATGGGTAAGCAGCACTCCCAACCCGGGGACACGTTTTGCCACCGTTTGGCCTGGGGTTGGTGACTGGCCTGACCTTTCCTGCTGGGGCTGCTGTTCCTGGGTGAAACCCCCCAGGATTCGGACATCCCGCAGAGCCTGTGGCAGAGAGAAAAGCCTATGTTTATTTCTCTGTGCCAGTCTGCGAATACCGCTTTGCTTCCATGAGAAGCCATGACATAGGCACTCAAGGCACTGCTTGCACTTTAATTCCTTTTTTAAATTTTATAAAAATATTTTTGTTCCTTTGAGGTGTTGAGTTGGTGTTTGGCCGAGACAGGTAGCATCCCTTTGCAGTAGCACAATCTGATTCACAAAACATTAATACAGCCATTCTGAAATTAAATATCAGACATGTTTAGGATCCCTGATGTAACTAAAAGCACTGGAAGTACCATGTTTAGGCTACAATATCTCAGAGTTGTAAGCAGTGTGTTGTTTTGGCTGTCTGTGTGACTGCTAAAGACAGCAGTAGGTTTTGTGTCTGATTCACATCCATTTAGACTTAAAGTTGTTATTCAGATCAGCTGGCCCCTGAACCTCTGGACGTTAGTTGTAAATCAGATGTGGATAGTTCTCTAGATTATGACAAATAAACCCAGGACAGTGCTGTGAACTTGTGCCAGCAGGAGGTCAGGCTGGCTGGTCAAGACAGCGTCTTTTGGCCTTGCAATCTGTAACTGCGTAAAGATTAAGAGAAAGCTGTGCTCATCCTGAAGATATCTCCACTAACGTCAAGAACAAAGGGAGATACCAATGCCATGGCACAGCCTTTCCCCTTTCACTGGCAGTGACTCAAACAGAAATGCAGAAGTGGTCAGGCTGTAGCTGAGGATGCCCCAGCGATGCCCGGTGCTCTGGGCATGGTGAGACATCATGAGTGAGGTCATCTCAGTCCTGTGAGTTCTGACTTAGACTGAGGGTGCAGGAGCACTTGTAGGAGATGATGATTTTGTCTTCCTCCCTGTGATTTCATCCCTTCAGACATTTTGTGTCTGTTGAAAGTTCTGGTTTCTGATTATTAGAGTATTCTATCTTTTAAAATCAGGGTAAGAGTCTAGCTTCCTGAGAAGCTCTGAAGTAATAGCCATTGCAGAGGCACTTCCAAGTGAAGCAATATCCTTCCAAGCTACCACCCCGGCTGTGTCACCATGCTGTAGGTGTGGGGATTTCCTCGATGTAGCTGAAGCAGCACGGTGAGT
>NW_010171188.1:6137-28576 GCF_000695765.1 Mesitornis unicolor
ACAGTTGTAAGTAGGGGCAGGCATGGGAAAACACAGAGGGAATTTACAAACCATTTCAGGATTTTGCCACTGGATTTCTGATTTTGAACCTCTGAACTTGTCATGACCATCACTGGTCTTGAAGAGCCCATGACCTAAACTAGCTGTGACTCCTGACTGAGGGAGTTGGCTATCAAGGCTGGTTTACATCTCCAAAGTAGAGGGCTCCTGGCTCTCTTGGTTTCCTCCATAAAGACATCTGTGTTTACCACTGTTTGGGTTGGGCAACGATGAGAAGGTTCTTTGTCACACTAGGGGGTCACAGTGAACAAGAGGGGTTTCACAGGAGCTGTCTCAAGAGGAGTAGATCACGGACTCCCTGTGCATCCCTCAGTTCGAGGTCACTCTCTGGATCAAAGACTTTTTGTGAGATGCAAAGAATTAGAGCTTTATGAATTCATTTGTTTGGCCGAGCTACAAAACTTGGGAAAATAATTTCGCTTTCAGCGATATGAAACAAAATAGCCAAAAATAAAGAAAAAGCAAAAGAGAAGTGGAAGCATTTAATTGAAAAAATAGGAAATCTTAGTATTCTCTTGAGTTTTCCCATGATTTTTCAGCCTAAACAGACTGATGAATTCGCAGATATGTGCAGGCATGTGCTTGATGTGCTCCATCCTTGCCAGCAGCTGACAAACAGGCCCAGAGTTTAGGAGGATGGAGACCTTGGGGTAGGTTACTGCACGGACCAGGGGCTCTATTGGGGGTTGGGCAGCGGCTGAGTGTGAGCGGTGCCTTGAGCAGCCCAAAGACACCGAGGGGAGTGAAGGAGAGGGCAGCCCAGTGTTGTGGTGTTGGAGGGGTTATCTGTGTTAAAAAAATGAGTATGTTTTTTCAAGATAAATATTTCTCAATTTGGAATTACTGGTAACTGGTTGACACGAAACTGAGAGTCTCAGAGGTGAATGGAAAGAAATTGTTTATTATTTGACCCCAAAAAATCATTAACTTCTTCTTTCTTTGTTGCTGTTTAGTTCTGAAGGGAAAAAACAAACTCTCAAATGTGCTCAAATGAGAAAGTGCTTTAGATGGAAGAGCTAAGTCAGCCATCCTCTTAATTTTCATCTTTCCATTTCAATCTTACAAGGCTTTTTTCCAGGCCTTTCTTCTTTTCTTCTTATTTTATTTTTTCCTATCACAAAGGATCTGCAGAACTCTTCAGTGCAGTAAATCTGAGCCTGGGAAAGCCTGGCATTTGGTGGGAAAGAACAGAGCATCCCACCAAAACTGATCATGCCATCACAATTTGTCTTCTCCAGTATTTATTTACTTCCCACGGTTCTGAAGTTGTGACTAATTTAAGACATAATGATAAATTCTGTTATAAAGGAAAAAAAAAGAAACACTGCTTGAACTCTTTGTTAAATTACTGAGTTGGTTTGCTGGTGGTGGAATCTCTGGTGGCCCCAGTGTTCCTCCAAGGCCATGTCCTGGAGCTGGTACAGGGCTGTTCCTGCCTTGTTTCACAGCTCTGCCAAGTGTGCAAACATGAAGCATCTGTTTCTTTTTGTACTTTTTTTTAACTGGGCCATTAATCTCTCTTTGATCAGGAACTTTCAAATCCCATTGCCAAATTATATAGCCATTAATTCAAAGCTGTCTTTCTAGTTCACTGCTTTTTTCTCAAAGGAAACACCCTTATCCCACTGATTTGAGCTGTAGATGAAATGGGTGAACTGCTACCCCTGATCTTTTCTCCATTAGTGTGAAGTCAGAGGCTTTAGCATCTGCATCAATTCCTACCTTACAGCTGTCTCTCAGTTCAGCAAATCCCATCAAGACCTTATGGGCATGAGAGAATTAGGAGATCAGGAATGAGGAGCCTCCATGGTTTCTCTTTAAGTTACCCAGGAGGTGGTTGGAGGGGGTGATGGATGAGAGGAGGGCAGTGAAGAGGACCTCCAGCATGCAGGGGCAATGTCTGGATTTTCTGGTGGCCAATTCCCGCCAGGGCAGCTGGCAGCTGGCTTCAAACCACAAATGTTTTAGTGGGGAGGATTGAGGACTGTATGACCCATCCTAAGGCTGCCTTGTGGGGAGGCTGGAGAGATTCTCTCCTCTGGTCCGTGCCAAGGAGGCTCCAGCTGTTAGCAAAAGGGCTATTTTCAGGTGACGTGGGATGCCATTGGCTGTGTGATTAAGGAGAATGGTTGTGAATGGGAGTCTCTTGGCTTTGCAACTCCCAGACTTGTAAGGAGATATACTGGAACAATATAGAGTGTCCCAACCACCAGAGGCAAAATTTCATTGAATCACAGCATGGTTTGGGTGGGAAGGGACCTCAAACCCCCCCAGTCCAACCCCCATGGGCAGGGACACCTCCACCAGCCCAGGCTGCTCCAAGCCCCGTCCAACCTGGCCTTGGGCACTGCCAGGGAGGGGGCACCCACAGCTTCTCTGGGCAACCTGGGCCAGGGCCTTACCACACTCATAGAAAATAATTTCTTCCTAATATCTAATCTGGGTAAGGCTTCACTGGATCAAACACTGGCTAGACAGCCAAACCCAAAGAGCTGTGGTGAATGGATTTAAGTCCAGTTGTGACCAGTCACAAGTGGTGTTCCCCAGGGCTCAGATTTGGGGTCAGTCCTGTTTAACATCTTTATCAATGATCTGGATGAGGGGATTGAGTGCTCCCTCAGCAAGTTTGCAGATGACACCAACCTGGGTGAGAGTGCTGATCTGCCTGAGGGTAGGAAGGCTCTGCAGAGGAACCTGGCCAGGCTGGATCGATGGCTGAGGCCAATTGGATGAGCTTCAACAAGGCCAAGTGCCGGGTCCTGCCCTTGGGTCACAACAACCCCATGGACGCTACAGGTATGGGGAGGAGTGTCTGGAAAGGACCTGGGGGTGTTGGTGGACAGTGGCTGAACATGAGCCAGCAGTGCCCAGGTGGCCAAGAAGGCCAACACCATCCTGGCTTGTACCAGCACTGGTGTGGGCAGCAGGAGCAGGGAAGTGATTGTGCCCCTGTGCTGGGCACTGGTGATGCTGCCCCTTGAATCCTGTGTTCAGTTTTGGGCCCCTCACTCCCAGAAGGACATGGAGGGGCTGGAGCGTGGCCAGAGAAGGGCAACAGAGCTGGGGAGGGGTCTGGAGCATCCGAATGATGGGGAGCGGCTGAGGGAGCTGGGGGGTTCAACTGGAGAAGAGGAGGTGAGGGGAGACCTTATTCCCTATACAGCTCCTGAAAGGAGGGGGTAAAGAGGTGGTCTCTTCTCCAAAGTAATGAGAGTAGGATGAGAAGAAATGGCCTCAAGTTGTGCCAGGGGAGGTTTAGGTTGGATATGAGGAAAAAAGTCTTTACTAAAGATGTTGTGAAGCAGTGGAAGGGGCTGCCCAGGGAGTGGAGTCCCCGTCCCTGGAGGTGTTTAAAAGATGAGAAGATGTCATGCTTAGGGCCCTGGTCCAGTGGTGGACTTAGGGCTGGTTCAGTGGTTGAACTCTATAATCTTGAAGGTCTTTTCCAACCAAAACCATTCTATGATTCTGTGATTCTAAATCTTTTTACAGTTAGAAATCATTACTCCTGTTCCTATCACTACATGCTGCTGTACCAAGTCCCTCTTCAGCTTTCTTTTTTTCACCACTGTGCTCTCTTGATTCCCATGTGTGCAAATAAACACATGGTAGAGCCCATGTGTCTGGGCTGGCTCAGAGCACCTGGTTCAGGTTGATCAAGTGTGGAAAAAGGCAGTCTCGAACTGGCAGTTTGAGATAAAGCCCAGATGATATGTCCAAGAGTATTTACTACCTACTTCAATGTTTGATGATTTCCTTATGTCGTGGGTCTTTCTCGACCAGATAATTGCTGCTGTGTGTGCCTTAGCAGTGGAAATTGTCCCCATTACACAGAAACAGGCTCATGCACAGGTTTTGGAGACAAGAGAAGAAAAATGATCAATATTTGAGGGGAAATTAAACAAAATTGAAAGACTTTGCAGAGATTTTTGAGTTTGATAAGCAGGTTCATCTCAAAAGCAAATTCTGTGCCTTTTTGGGTCTGCCAGTTTCAATGACGTGCCCATTTTGAGGTTGAAAAATGCAGTCTTTTGAAGATCCATTTTGTCTTTCAGAAAAGAATCCATCAACCATGAAATTTGTCAAGTTGCGTGTTTTGTGTGAGAGGAGCCACTTGTGGAGATAGAAAGTACACCTGGGCTGGGAGCAGATACAACTTTCCAGATGCGCAGCTTTCAGCACATTAGGTGAATTGTCAATAAAGGGGAAAAGAACACCCTTGGAAATAGAGTGAATCCCTTTAATGAATAAAAACCTTGTACACGAGAAAGCAAAATGTCGTTTAATGAGCCTGAGGCCCATTTAAGGAAGACATCTGCTATTTACCTCTCTCTGTTCTGTGAAATCTCTCTTAAACAAACACCTGCTATAGGTATAAAGCAGCTAAGTATTAAATTGGCTGCACATTATACCCAGACTATTATCAGTTATCTAAGGAAAACGCCTCCTTTTCAAAGCTTTTTGCTGGAGACCATGGTAGACAAGAACTTTATTGTCGGTTCTGTATCACCAGTTTTACCCCAAGTGACTGAGACACTGATGTCCACCTTTCCTAGCTGAAAAGCTGAGATTACCCCAAAGCACCACAAAAAAGATCCTTGCTGTGGTCACCTCTGATAGCGGGACCACCCATGCTGTTGTCATCCCAGGGGATGAAGTCTTTCTGGAAAACCTGTTCAGAGGTTGGAGCTGGAAATGTCTCAGGCACAACTTTGCAGAGCTTTTGTAGGCTTGTGTGCTCTGACACCAGCTCTGCTGCACCTGGGAAGCCTCTCCAGTTCAACTTAAAAAAAGTTAAGTATTAGTGTAAAAGAAGGATGGATTTTCCTGTTCCCGTGTCAGGACTGGCAGAGAAAAGGGCAAGTTTATGCCCTTATAGTGCGTGTGCTCTGCCAGGGCAATGGGTGGTTGATTGCTGTGAAGCATCTCACAGAGACAACCCTGCAAGCAAGATTGCTACCGCCCAGCATCCCACCGTAGCCAAGGTCCTGACATGGTGTGACCCAGGATGACTGTGTGAGGATCATAGCATACCAGGTTGGAAGGGACCACAGGGATCATCTGGTCCAACCTTTCAAGGTAACAGTATAGTTTAAATGAGAAGTCAGCATGGTCTCAATCTGACTCTTAAAACTGACCAATGTAGGGGAATTTCCCCTCCCACTTCCCTGGGAGATTGTTCCAATGTCTGATTGATCTCATGGTAAACAAATTTCTTCTGGAGTTCAGTCAGATTCTCCCCAGACACAACTTGTGTCCATCACCCCTCGTCTTCTCCGTGGCACTCCTTGTGAAAAGAGAGTCTCCATCTTCTTGATGCCACCTTTTGTGTACTGGTACGTGGTAGTAAGGCCCCTTCTAAGCCTTCTCTTCCCAAGGCTGAACAGGTCCAGTTTTCTCAGCCCATGACCACAGGGGGAACCACAGGCTGAGCAGGAGATGCTCTCAGAGGAGCTCTATCTGCTGTCTCAGAGGGCATGCAGGGCCACAGTCAGTTTTATAGCAGAGGTGTAACATTTTGCTTCAGCTCCTGGGGATGAGCATTGAATCACAGAGTGGTTTGGATTCAAAGGAACCTTAAAGCTCATCTGGTTCCAGCCCCCTGCCATGGGCAAGGACATGTGCTTCAGCACCACTCCAGACACCTACACGGTCCTCCAGAGTTGGAGTAAAACACTGTCACTCACAAATGTTAATGAATTTGTTTATACATTGGGTTCTTATGGTCTGTTTCAGTTGGCTAAATATGGTCATATAGTGACATTTGTTATACCCTGAGATACATGCACAGGGTGGACTGCCTTGACATAAGGCTTACAGGAGATCTGCGTACTCACCAAGCTGCAGAGTCCTCCCAAGTGGCTCTGAGTTAGGGAAACTGAATGCTGTCTCCAGTGCCCGCTGCTTTGAATGGCTATGAAAAGAGCAGGGACACTAAATATTGTGTCATTGAGTTTGTCTTAGAAAACTCTCTGATATCTGAGGAACAAACACCTGGAGACAGTTCACCTCCTGCTGTGAGTTTGTCTATGGAAACAACCCAGGTTATCTGTAGAGACACCAGATGATGGGTGCATCAGCAAGTCCTGGAGCTTGACCCCTGTTCCAGAGCTTTGGAGCACCGAGACAGATGTCTTGAGCTCGTGCACAGCACTACCCATGCTGGCGGTCATTGGGCACTGCCTGGCTGCTGTCCCCGCTCCAGCTGTGACACATCTGTAAGTACCACAAGGGACCAAGCAAAGGTGGCACTCCAAATAACATCCCAAATCAACTTATGGATGCAAAGTCAGGCTGGCAGGTTCCAAACCCTGCTGTTTTATCAGTACCCACAGAGGTATCACCAGCCAGATCTCCTCTGCCAGTGAAGGATGCAAAAACCAAAAGCAGAGCTGTTTGTCCAAGGTTTAATTGGCCTTCCCAGGAACCACAGGACTGGGAGCTACCTTAATTTGTTTTGCAGGTCAGGCCCAGAAGTGGTGGGAATCTTGGCATAGTCACTGAACTCATCTGCCACAGCAGATGCAAGCTCCCCATAGCCTTGGACATAGGGAGTTCAACACCACCCCCATCTCTGCACCCCATTCATGGTCCTACAGGCACCTGGAAGCTCCCCATAGCCATGGACATAGGGAGCTTTGCACCACCCACCATCTCTGTGCCCCATCTTAGTCCTTCCGTCATAAAAAGCCACTATGGTCAGGCAGGACTTGCCCTTGGTAAAGCCATGCTGGCTGTCTCAAATCACCTCTGTGTCCTCCATGTGCCTTAGCATAGTTCCCAGAAGGATCTGTTCACTGATCTCCCTAGGCACAGAGGTGATGCTGACAGGTCGGTAGTTCCCAGAGTCCTCCTTGATACCTTTTTAAAAATGAGTGTGATGTTTTATTTCTTTCAGTCACCAGGGACTTCACCTGACTGCCATGACTTCTCAAATAGCATGGAGAGTGACTTGGTGACTACATCAGCCAATTCCCTCAGGACTCTGGGATGCATCCTGTCTGGTCCCACAGACTTACATATATTCAGGTTCCTGACGTGGTCTCGATCATCCATGTTTCTGGTCCTGAATATCCCTGGAGTGCCGAGGATACCTGGGGCTGGCTGTGCACCATGCTCTTGGCCCTGACAGGTTTCCAAAGATGGGATCGTGGGTGGAATAGGACTCAGCCTCTCTGACTGGCCTGTGCAGCGGGGTAAGAAGTTTTAGCTTGGGCAGGAGTATGATATGAGCTGCAATTCATACAACCATGTGTTCAGTGAATGTGTGAGTGTGTTGAAGACCACACTGGGTTGTGGACACCCAGGGCTCTGTTCCCAGCTCTGCCATGGTGACCTGAATAAGTCACTTATCTTCCACATGGTGTACCAGTCTGATGGGCAGAGAGGGGCTGCCTGGGTGCCACACAGCCAAAATGGTTATGAAATAAAAATTTGCATGCATATGCAGTGGATTATCATATTTATAGCCAGAAAGGGGCAAGTTCATTTCTACAATAATATCAATATATTTGAAATGTTCAGAGAAAACCAGCAAAACCATTTGAGACTTGGACGCAGAGATGAAAAGCGTTAATATTTTTAGCACGGCAGTCTCTGCTTCAGCAAGGTCGTGACACCAGCCCATTATCATTTGAAAAGTGTACTCATGAAAGAGGAAGAAGAACTGGTTTGGAGCAAGTAGGTGTAATGGGATGAAAGGCACAAAGCTACATTTCAAGTCGAGAGCAGCCTCTTCCAGGCACTCAACTGAGAACTGCGACACCCAATTTCCTTCCTGCTGCTGCCACTGACCGGCTTTTCCATCTGCAATTTCTATTATTCAGATGGGTGGAAATTGCTGCAATAAATATTGATGGGCCGGTGTATGGGAATGGCTACACTGAATATTGACAGATTACTATACAAGCGCGTGTGAACTGCATAGAAATAAGTGACTGGAGGCCAGATGTGCTGTGGAGCCAGAGCTGGAGCAGTTCTGGGGGTCTCCAGCCCATGGAAGGGAGGTGAGGAGATGAGAAAAGCCTCTCCGGGCCTTCCCCGCTATGGCTGGTGCAGCACTGATAGGAGGTAGATGCATGCTTTTCAAGGAAAAAACAGAAAATCAGCACACTTCTGAGTGGCACTGGGATAGGGTTGGTTCTACAGGACTCAGTTTGCAGACACCCCTGGCACAAGTGGGCTGTGCTGGGCAGAGGTTGGCTCTGCATATTCGGAGGAGATGAATTTCATATCCAGGGTCCTTGTGGCACTGCGGGGATTTGACTTGGTGCCTGACTGCTGAGAAAGGTGTAGGTCTCAGCCTGTGACCCTGGAGAATATCACCAGAAAGCTGCTTGCAGATTCCAGCAGTCTCCAAAAAGCATTTCAAATGAAATGTCCAGAAATAAAGACTCTTAAGCACTTAAAAGTATTAAGATGCTAATTAATTCTGATGATTTGTATGTTTTAATTATTCACTGACGCTGTATTATTTTTCAAGCAGAAGAGGAACAGTTTGAGCTGGGACTTTTTAAAGTGTCACTGCCTCTGCTACTTAAAGCAAAGTAATTGTCTTTAATTAAACTGAGACCAACAAGGCTCTATTGTGTGACACTTGCAAAGAAGCCTGCGAAATAGGAAATGTCAAAGATTAAACAACTCTCTTTTTAAGCCAGCTAAGGGGAGAGGTGCCACTGTTTATAAAATCAGAGCCAGGAAAAATACAATAATTAGAAAAAACCAGGTCATATGGAAAAACAATATCCAACTTGACAATCTTTCATGCAGATATGATTTGAAGTTCATTACTCATTGTATTCCTGCACAGAAGGCTTTTTGTTATTCTTTGTGCTAAGTCATTTTTTAATTTAAATGGAGATGGAGATGTGTTCAAAGGTTTTTTTTAAACAAATGAACACAGATGCATTTCTTGTCATTTTTGATATAAAGGTTGAATGAAGCTGCAGGGAAGGAAAACTGCATTTAATGAATTTATAATTTTTTTCACAAATAGATCTGTTTCTGGCCACTTTCTTTAATATTCATGTGTGATTGGCAGGCAAAGAGTACATGAGGTTATTTTCTCATTTGAAGCCTAGTGTAATTACTTTTGAAAGAACATAACAGTTAAATTTAAGCTCTAAAACGTAAATATGTGTATTACTGTAGAAAGAGACGATGGGAGATTTTTCACTGGCTGGATTTCATCATATGGACCCAAATGATATTGTAATCCGAGATGCTCATTCAGACATAAGACACATATCATTAAAATGCACTGTAATTCTCATCTTTGGTGCTTAGAGCTATTTTCCACCCCAAAAGGTTACAGTGTAAGATACACAAACAGACAGTTCCCTCCTCCTCCTGCTCCCTGTGGCTCTTTGCATGGGTATGGAGGCAGCGGCACCGCTCCTGTGCCCACCCCCAAAGCCTCCTTTTGCTCCCGACATCCCCCTGGCTTGGACGAGAGGACATGGGGTGAGGACCCGGCACAAGCCTGGCTACCCTGGGGTGTGGGGTCCACAGCCTGCATGGCACAGCACCTTCTCCAAAACCAGACCCCATGTAACAGAACCCAAAACCAGACTCCAGCAGGACCACCCAGCCTGGACAAGGATCATGAACCCTTCCTTCACTGGTGAGCAGCTGGGGTTGGAAGAGCTCTGCTTGTTTCTTACCCACAACCCATGCATTTCAGAACATGTCGACACCACCATCCTCTCCTCTCGCTAACAGACATTGGCCCTAGGGGCAGATCAATGAACGGCGGCGAAGCCTTGGGCAAACTGTATTTGCCTTTACAGTGGGTCTTCTTCAGCGTACCCATGCAAGAGATGAGGGGCTGCGTGGGTTTGTTCAAAGAGTTTGGACTGAATTACCTTTATACTCTGTAGTGTGCTATACAGTTCAGTGTCCTGAAGCAAAATCTCTAGGAAATATATAATAAAATAATCTACATGTTGGGATTCCTAATTGTAAAAATCTGCCCTGGTTATTCTCTGCTGTGCTGGATATGGGTGGACAGAGCAGATGTCTCTTTCCATTTGGAAGGTGTTAGAATTGACAACATTTTAATTAGGAAACCAAACCTGGAAAAGACTCCTGGGTGGTTGAGTGCAGTCCCTGAAATAGAACCATGCCCCATACATCCTTTCTTAGGCCGAGTGGGGCAATTGTCTGGCGGCGGAAGGGCTGGGGTTGGCTGCACTCCTGCATCTGTGAGAACAGGCTGGTGAGATGGGGAGGACTCTGTGTCCAACCCAGGGCGCAAATTCACCCCCAAACTCTGTGACAAAGGGGTAATGCTCTATGGGAAGAGGTCCAGGACGTTACCCAAAGATGGCTCCACCAGCCTCTTGATGCTGTCCCCAATGTGTTGCTGAAGAAGCTCCTGTTGTCCTTGTCCACATGTCTGTCCTTCCCTGGACAGCACGAAGAGCCTCACCCAGCAGCGCCATGTGTGGGGCGGTGGGAGCAGGCATTCCTGTGGGTACTCTGTGATGTGGCTTTGTTGAAACTGTGCTCAAAATTACTTCAACCAGTTGGTAACACTATTGTATGTGCTGCCAATAAATTGACAAATGTGGCATAAATGATCATAAAAATAGCAAATGAGAGCCCCATGGCATGGCAGCAAATGTGAAATTGCTACAAGAGTGCATGCCACTGTTCTCCACTCAGCCTTGGGTGACAATGGTCTGTTTGTATGTCGGTTGATTGATTAATTGATCTGTCTACCCACTTCATTCAGAAAGGATATTTTAGCACATAACTCTAATTTAAAAAGTATTCTTACAGGATCTAATGGCAGGAAATGAGTTGTTGCTTCCTCTCTGGGATGAACCAATGCCAGGTGCCCTCAGTCCTCACTTCTGCTACAGAGCATCAGGCCACGGCAGACACATTAAACAGAATCTGGCAATGCTTGCCAAGGTTAGAAATGCAATTGTCTGCACTGCTAAGTTGTCAGAAATTTTAGGGTTTGAACTGTGCCAGACAGTTGTCTCCAAAGCAATTCTTGGACACGGACATCTGCTGGAGTGTTCCTGGGACTATTTGGGGTACATCCATCCTGCAGGGACTGGGAAAATTCACCAGATCGTGTGGGCTGCTCATGCTGGTCGGTCCCAGTGCCCAGGCACATTTCCAGACCTATTTAGTTCACTGTTCAGATGTAGGCCCGAGATGATGCTGGCATTTATGATGTCCTGACTATTGGCAGATGCCACCCCATGCCTCCAGTTGTTTCAGATGAGTTCCCACAAAGCCACCCCATTCTGGCTCCACTGCTCTTCCACCTTTGGTCTCTGTAGGTGTCCTGCTCTGCCAGAGCTGCTCTGTGTGATGCTCTCACACTCCCAGCAGCCATCATTCTCACCTCTTGGTCCCTTCTGGATGACAGCAGTGCAGGGTGGTGAGATCTCCCCTGCACTTTTGGGAGGTCTCTCCCTGCAGGGAGCTGTGTCAGCTCACATAGACATCACTCAACTCTTCTGCACACCCCATCCCACAGGAGTCCAGCATCCCGCTCACTCCATCAGTACCCTGATGGCACCCTACTCTGGGGCGACAGCTATCCATAAAGACCCTTGGGGCTCAACCATTACAAAAGAGTCACTCTAGACTTGAGTTAGCAAAATATAGACCCTGATGTCCCTTCCTTCTGCTTGGGTACTTCTGAGTGGCTAGATGTGCGCACAAGCCTGCCCAAGAGCTGAACATCTCGGTATCCCTTGGGTACCTCTCAGGGAGCAGCACAGGGGAAAGGGACCTGGGGGTCCTGGTGGACAGCAGATGACCATGAGCCAGCACTGTGCCCTCATGGCCAAGAAGGCCAATGACACCCTGGGGTGTATGAGAAGGGGTGGTTGTAGGTCAGAGAGGTTCTCCTTCCTCTCTACTCTGCCCTGGTCAGACCACATCTGGAATATTGTGTCCAGTTCTGGGCCCTCAGTTCAAGAAGGACAGGAACTGCTGGAGAGAGTCCAGCACAGAGCCACAAAGATGCTGGAGGGAGTGGAGCATCTCCTGCTGAGGAGCGGCTGAGGGAGCTGGGGCTCTTGAGCTTGGAGCAGAGGAGACTGAGGGGTGACCTCGTTCATGGGGATCCATTTAGAAAGGACGAGTGTCAGGAGGAAGGAGCCAGGCTCTGCTCTGGGATGTCCAATGACAGGACAAGGGGCAATGGTCCCAAGCTGGAGCACAGGAGGTTCGTGTGAACATGAGGAAAAACTTTTTTGCTGTGAGAGTACAGAGCATGGCCCAGGCTGCCCAGAGAGGTTGTGGAGTCTCCTTCTCTGAAGGCATCCAAAGCCCTGGCCGTGTTCCTGGGTGACTGCTCTGGTGACCCTGCTCTGGCAGGGGTTGGACTGGGTGATCTCCAGAGGGCCCTGACAACCCCACCATGCTGTGACTCTGTGATCCTGTACACTGCTCAGCCCCAGGTACCCTGCATTGCCCCCCTGACTTCTCTCCTCTGCTGCCCAGTCTGGAAGGTGTCTTCAGAGCCACCCAGCTGCATTAGGATGGAAAGAGAACAGCCAGAAAACAATGTTTTCCTCACCACGACAGTCTGGTGGTTTGAGATACTTCAGTGGGTCTCCTACCTCTCTGAGGCTGCTCCAAGAAAGCAGCTGGGATTGAAAGGGCTCTTCTATCCTTGCCAGAGGCTGTTCTCTTTGCTGCCTCTTAAAGCAAAGGCATTCAGTCATGGCAGCACTTTTTCTCTGTGAGGGCTTTACCCTGCTGGAGAGACAGCTGAATATTTTCCATCAAAATTATTTTCAGCCAGAAATGATCTTCATCAACACAGAAAACAGTGTATGTCTTGGGGGAGGGTCAACATTTCAGAATCTCATTAAGAAAACAAGCTGAGGGAAAAGAAACAAAAACCAAAAAGGCAAAAAGAGAAATCTCATTTTTGGTTTTGACAGAAGTGCTGGCAAATCTTGCAGAAAATCTTCAGCAAAAATGTTTGTCGTGAGCCTGCATAGGCTGCTCCTGTGAAAGTGCAGTTGTCCTGAATTGGCGCTGGCCCAGGTGCAAGGCAAGCCCTAATAGACATGTTTCCTTCATTTGTTTGCTTGAGGCGCCCCGGGGCTGTCCTAGAGGCAGAGGATACATTGAGATAACATACAGATTCATTAGTGCCCCTGCTCATTAACCGAGACTTCTGTGTCAGTGATGTGGCTCCTCTCATTTGTGTCAGTGGTGCAGAGGGGCACGGAGCAGCCCCTGCACAGCCCTTGCAGACAAAGCACCCTCAAGGTCCAATCCTACCACCTCTGCCCAGCTCCCCTCCCCCTTCCCCAGGCTCCTCTCTGGTCCTCAGCACGACTTGTGCTAGGGCTGTGTGTACCGATGGAGAGTGTGGGTGCTTGTGCTCCAGGGCAGATGCTAACAGAGGGGGTTTGGTGCTGAGATAAGGAGGAAAAGCAAGAAGGCTGAGAATTAAATTGGGAACAGAAGTCAGGAGCTCTTGGGGTTTAGGAAAAGCAGCACCAGATGTCACTGCTTTGCTCCTGCCTGGCAAAGTCCTCAGTCTGATCCCCCTGCTTGAAGAAACCAATCCTCCTAATCAGAGGTGTCTGTTTGCAGGGATTAAGTGGAGATCAGGCTGTCAGAGGACCTGACTCTCTTTCCTGAAGAGGTGCTGGTTATTTAAAGAAGTCTAATTTGCTTTGCTCATTACCAGGAGCCAGGTGACACTGCACAGAGTCCGTACTAGAGCTGCTCAGTGTACCCGTCCTCTCCTTCCTCATCCCAGGGTGATGCGTCCAGAGTTGGGACCAATGCTCGCTGGCCATGGCATGTTCATCTCAGCCAGCTCTTGAATCACTTCCAAAATTTCAGGCCAAATTTTACTTATGATGATTTACATTTACTTGTAGCAACCAGCATATGACCCTGTTGGGATGCAGGGCAGGTAGCCCAGAGCGCCTTTTCCCATCGATGTATTCTGTCACTGCACGATTGAGCTGTCACGCAAAGGACAGAAACAAAAAGAAAGATGAAGGCTGGCTCTGCCTGTGCTGCAGGAAAACCTTGAACTGCTCCACCACGAGTCCCCACTGACTCCAGAACTCCCTGCTGGGATCTGGTACACATGGCTGAATGATGCTCCTGGGCTGGAGTGGAAGCTTTCCTGAAATGGCAGAGTGCTGCTGCCTTTCCCTGGTACCAGCTCTCAGCAGCCGTGTGTCTCCATGAAGAGAACTGAAGTTGGTGGCTCCCAGAGCTAAACACCCAGTTCCTGACAATCTCCCCTCCCCAAACATGCTCTTGCAGCTGGAAAACCTTCTGGAGATACCCTGCAAGGTGCAAGTAACTGTTTTTCTGAGTCCTCTGCAGCAGCCCCCCTCATCTCACTTCCTCGTGGCACAGAATTTGTGAGTGAAGAAGTAACTCAGTACTGACACTTTCTGCACTTGGCTGCAGAGACTTGGGTTCTCTCTTCCCCGGGGCTACGACATTCAAAGGTATGTCCCACTCATTAGGAAACTTTGACTGGATTCTCTTCATCCACCTCTGTGTTGTCCGGGGCACAGAGCACAGCAGTTCATGGGCAAGAGGGGCTCTGTATTTTCTACTGAAGGATGATGGGGACACTGGAGAGGTGCTGTGATGGTTCTGGACATTGTCTTTGCTGTGCACTCAGGAGATAGTGGTGAGACCTGGGGGACTTTCTCTGTGGGGCAGGGAAACCCACAGCCTCACAGGCCATGATCTCACCCAACCTCCTTCACCTCCTGCAGTTTGATCTGTGCTGCAGTGTGGTTGAAGATACCCTTTTGGGAGGCATCTGCTGTTGCTTCATTTCATACCATTGACCCTTTCTACAGCCAGAGACACTGCTGTAATGACAGGCTCCTCTGCAGGCTTTTTTGGAGGATGCCCTATCACCTCCCAGTGCACACAACACTTCACCTTCTGGCCAAAGGCAAGTGCTCCATTGCTTTCCTAGCAGGGACATCCCATAGGGTCATTTCAGTACAACTGCCAGAGGAATTTCTTATGCAACCGGGCCCTCCTCCCACTGAATGCTATGACTTTTTGCAGTAGAGTGCTGGACATGAGTCCTCAGTGGGCAGAAGCATAGACAGGGTGAGTAACCAGTGCTGGTAACTGCACTGCTCTGAGTGGGAGGTGGTCTGGAGAGCACCAGAGCTCCCCTCCCATCACTACTGCTGTGATGAGAGCCATGAAGTAGCAGGGAAGAAATGTTAGTGAGAAAGATCAGCTGCATTTGCAGTCCCATAGCACACAGGCACATTTTCTAGTGCTTCATAGATTAATATTGTAGAACCAGAACAACCTGAGGTCTGTCCAGGGCAAGGAATGGACACCACTTCAGGACCCAGATATCTCCTCTCAGTTGGTGACTGATGTCTATTCATTGCTTTTAAACATGTCTGCAGCACCTGGGGCTGCTGGACCCCCCAGAGAGGGAAGCAAGGCCTGAGTTCCTCCACGTGCACCCTGCAGAGAAGCACTTCAAGGCAGAGTCCCACAGAGTCCTTCCTGAGTCCTGCCTGATACCTGCCAGGGACCCAGAATGATGGGGTGTTCCCAGATGCAGGGCAGGCAGCCTGGCCCCTGGCATCAGCGGGGACTCAGCTCACAGATGACAAACATGATGTGGTCATCTCACATCACCCCAAGGGAGCCAGAGGTCAGTCTGGTGGGCAGAGCATGCTGCTGGAGAGGTGCGTTTTTAGAGCAGGGTCTTCGGTTGGAGCCACTCACCCACAGTGATTTAATTTGTGGTGGAGTGGGTTATAATCAGTTCCACACTCAAATTTCAGAGTCAGTAAAACCAAAGTGCCCTGACAAATGGCTGGTGTCTGAGGCTGCTCCTGCAGAAACAGGCTGTTTCTAACAAATGCCCAGTCCTTTTCCCAGGAGCTGGCTTCTTCTCATCTTTAAGGCCCATTGGGCTGCAATGAGATTGAAACTCTGAGTCAGTGACTACCAGCGAACTGCACTAAAGCAGCCTGAAAATCCTATGATAAGGGAATCCTAGGAGGCTTGACTTGGTTCCCCTGCCATGAGATGAAGATGCTGAGGACAAGGTGCCGGCAGGAGAGCCTTTATGAAGGACCTGTGCATCGTGTTACTCCTCCATTCCCCTTGCCACGCTGCTTTGATCTCCATCCAGGCTCTCTCTCTCTTGGAAAGCAGAGGCCAGATGAGGTCTGGGAGCCCCATGGGCAAGCCATTGATGAGGAGAACGGTGTGGCACAGGTAATCATCCCAAATGGCAGGGGGAAGCACTATTTGGGGAGCTGTCACCCCTGGGCAATAGTGAGCCCATCTGGCATGCACATGGAGACCTGCAGGCCGTGTTTCCACATGGATGTTGGCTGGATGGGGAGAATGCAGAAAAGATACGTAAGCTATATGATAGCTGGAGAAAATATTTGAAAGAGCAGAATTTGCTTAGTTTTTCAAGGAACTGTAGAGATGACTCAATTATAGCATGCATGAGCACTCAGCAGGAGAAAACAGATCTTTCTGGCATTCAAGTGCATGACCTGTATCAGGGAAAGGTTACGTGCTTGTCCATTCATCACTGTGTCCATCAGTAAACTGGAGATAAAATTCACCCTGATCCAGGACGTTTGTTGGGTAAAGCACTGCATTAGCCTTACACAAAAAGTACAATATGAAGGTCTGGTACCAAGTGTACAGTGAATACGCAGTTTGTCTTATGCTGGATCCTCCAGGAAAGATGCTAAAAGGAGTTATTTTGGACCCAGGTTATTTGCACTCTTTAAATAGCCTGCTTCAGTCTGAGAAGAAGCTGTGTAAGCAGCAAGGTGCAGCCTGGAGATGAGGGCCCAAGAGGGGATGAGGAAGGCTATCGCTGTCCCCATGGGCTGAGCTGCAGCTGCGAGAGGCTTGTCCTGCTGCTGCTCCCCTTGCTGCTGCTGCTGCCGGGCAGCGTCCGAAGGCAAAGAGCGATGCCTGGGCAAGGGAGCTGTAGCTCAGCTGGGGGTGCTGCACCTCTTCTTGACCACCAAAGGACGAGATGGGTCAGCAATGGAGGAAGAGAGCAAGCCCTCCTCCTGCCCACCCCAGGGATGCTGTCTGAGTGTGAGGTACCTCCCAGTTCACCTCCCAAAATGTCCTTTCCTGCAGTGGGCAACAATAAGAAATAGCACCAAAAAAGGGAACTTTTGGGAAGTGCATCCCTCCTCCAGTTGTCCTTCCCTCTGAGGACCCAGCTCCCCAGTGCCGGGGGTCGCATCGCTCCCATCACCGAAACGAGGGAATAACCCAAGCCCACTGCAGGGAGCACCCAGCCCCTGCCTTGCACGCTGCAGGGGTTGGCTGGAAATAACGGATGAAAGGCTGCGTTCAGAGCTGGTCCCACTCACCGGCGGGAGCGAAGCAGAAACAGCTCCTGTGGTATCATTCCTCCAAGACTTTTTTTTTTTTTCCCTGGGTGTAAATGATTAATGAAGGATATTGTGGAAAGCAGATGTACTGTTGCTACAGTAACTGAGACGAGTGGCAGGCAAGGTTTGTGCACATGCTGAATACTGAAGCGGTGATCTTTGTGTGTGTTGTAGTTATTTTAGCCTTCATAAGATTCTGGTTAATTATTAACACCATAAGGTCCTAACCTGGGGGAATATTTATAAGTGAGAATAAGTTTATAATGAATCCCTTTCCATTTTCTCTCCCTATCCCTTTCTCTCCCTGGATACCATTACAATTTTGTCTCCCTAAAATCTCCCATTATCTCATTTTCAAATACAGTAACCTATTACCATCTTTTATTTTTAAAAAGGATAACAATGCAAGAAAATGTGAGAGTGTGGATAATTCACAGCCACTCACCTGTGGTGGCATTTATTTGCTCTATTTCCTGCTGTTTTCCTCCCTTTCTAGGGTCAGTCTGTGGCTGGCAGTGAGCGAGGGATCCCAGTCCCAGTCTGTATCACCAGTTTGTGCAGCAGAGCAGTGCTGCCTGGTGTGATGGTGGCACTGTCACTTTTGGAGACCTGCTCATTCCCAGGGACGACAGACACCACCTGGATCCCAGCAAAGGCTTTCAAAGAGACTCAAACCCACGAGGGAGAATTTGGATTTTGCCATTCGCTCACTGAAGTGCCTTTGCACAGCACTGGGAGAGAAACAAAGGAGTTGGATTGATTTGATAGAGCTTAAATGAAAATAAAAAGGGCTACCCCTGCCCCATTGCTCTGCTGCAGGACCCTGGTGCTGCTGAAGGCAGGGCCAAGTCCCACTGCTCTGGTGAACCAGCAGATAACAGGGAATTGGCACCTTCCCACACCTAAGTGACAAATCCAGGCCTCACCTTCTTCCAAAAAGTAAGGGATTGTCCATCGTGCAACATTCATGTCTCTTTTACTGCCCTCAGAAGAGGTCTCAGTGATGGGCCAGGCCAGCAGCTGGCCCTGGAGATGAGCTGTGGAGGAGAAACCAGACCTGGCCATGGCATCATCTGGGAGTGGGGTCGGGAGGGTCACTCTTGGTGCTGTTCTCACCCCCAGGGCTCAGTGTGGCACACTGATGAGGTCTCCTTGGAGGTCATGTTTTACAGATGGGGAACTGAGGCAGAGAGGAGCAGGGCTGCTCCCTCAAGGCCACACAAGAAGGATGCCCAAGGGCTGGGAACTCTTCATTCCCATTGGAGTCACCAGGGTTGGACACCTTCATGATGCCAGTGAGAAATCACATCCTTGGACAGTCAGCAGGAGCCTTCCTCCCCTCCCACACCCCCACACCATCACCAACCCCCAAGCTGACAAATCACAGACACCTCTGGCCTCTCCCTATCTCACCCTCCTCACCTCCTCCCTCCTCTTGCGCTATGCCCCCTCTAAACCCCAGGCTGCTCTGGTGACCTGCTTCTCAGAAGCCCTCTCAAGGACTGATAGACCCAGCAGGACAGAAGAGAAGGCCCCTTGCAACTCGCCTTACTCCAGCAGGGTCCCTGCAGCCTTGCACCATGCTGTACTCACTGATGGTCCTGTTGGCTCCTGCTTGTGAAGGTTGGGTCCATTCTGAGGATGCCTTCTGTTCTTCATGTACTTAGAAATCACATTGATGCCTCCAGCTGATGCTTTTATCTGGAGCAGATGCTTTTATCTGGAAGCAGTGCTCACACTGGACTCCCAAATGCATTAAATAAAGGTTGAGAGGAAGAAATTAAGGGCATGTTGGCTGGTCACAAATGTAGAGATCTGGGAGTCCTGCCAGCAGCAGAGAGGTAAAAGGATGGCTGGGCTTCTGCCTTGCATAGCATTCAGGGAGAGACAGATGGTGCAGGCGCTCTGGGGTCCTGATTTATTTTACTTAAAAACCTCAGCACTACTCACCTTTCTCCCCAGGACACTGATTTTGGCCTCCAGAAGAGGCAGCAATGAGAGGGCAGGACCACGTGAGAACAAGGCTGGGATGATGGACGCTTTGTGGGACATAAGTATATGGCCTCAAGTTGCATCAAGGGAGGTTTAGATTAGATATGAGGAAAGTTTTCTTCACTGAAAGAGTGGTCAAGCACTGGAAGGGACTGCCCAGGGCAGTGGTGGAGTCCCCGTCCCTGGAAGGTTTTAACAGACGGGAGATGAGGTGTTGTGGTGGACAGGTCATGGCTGGGCTTGATGATCTTAAAGGTCTTTTCCAACCTAATTAGTCTCTGATTCTCTGATTCAAAGGGGAGCAGTGGCTCACACTACACAGTGTCTTCTCTGTTTAAAACACTAGGAAACCCACATCGCATGATGAGCCATTGCAGAAAAACACCTTCTGAAGGTGCTGCACACCAAAGTCCTGCAGTGAAGCAGTGTGTGCTCAGCAGCTGACCATGTCCCATGTCCACCCAGGGTCTCAGCCCAGTGTTGGCTTTTGCTCATGGACCCCCTGAGCTAAGAAGCGATGGCAGCAGGACAAGGAGCATCCTGTGGGATTAGACCCTGCAGGGAACCCTGGGGCTCCTGCACAGCTGGATTAGCTAGCCACCAAATACACGGCAGTCCTCTGGCCATGCTGTGCTGTTAAAACCTGGTCCTGGTCCACAAGCACCAGTGTGTCTAGGAAATGGAGTCCTGTGACAACAGATGCAGGACATTTCCTTCTACATTGAACCTCAATCCAATCTCGGAAGATCATCTTAATAGAGATTGACTTAAGCCCTGACAACCTTTCTATATTTCTCATTGCTGTCTACTGTGGCAACAGAATATTCCTCATGTGCACAAAAATTTCCACTTCCTTTTATGAATCTTCCTAAACACTTGTTCTCAAAGATTAAATAGAATTCAGAAGAAGATGGGATTTTTAATGGCATCCAGAAAACTGCAGAAGATCAGAATTAAGGACAAAATTTCTCAGGATGAGTCCTTTCTTATGATCAGGCACAAAAGTTCAAGACATGTCTCTTTTGTGAGTGATGTTAAAAACTGTAGTAGGGAAGGTCACTTGGGAAGACATGCACAAAGATTAGAATCACGGAATCATTTAGGTTGGAAAAGACCTTTAAGATCATTCATTGAGTCCATGTGTTAACCTAACACTACCAAGACCACCACTAAACTATGTCCCTAAGTGTCACATCTCCCCATCTTTTGAACCCCTCCAGGGATGGTGACTCTACCACTGCTCTTGGCAGCCCCTTCCACTGCTTGACCACTCTTTCAGTAAAGTAATTTCCCCTCATATCCAATCTAATCCTCCCCTGGCACAACTTGAGGCCAGTTCCTCTCATGCCATCACTTGTTTTTTGAGAGCAGAGACCGATCCCCCATTGCTACCCCCTGATTCAGGAGCTGCAGAGGGGATAAGGTCTCCCCTCACCTCCTCTTCTCCAGTTGAACCCCCCAGCTCCCTCAGCCGCTCCCCATCATTCGGATGCTCCAGACCCCTCCCCAGCTCCGTTGCCCTTCTCTGACCACGCTCCAGCCCCTCCATGTCCTTCTGGGAGTGAGGGGCCCAAAACTGAACACAGGATTCAAGGGGAGGCCTCACCAGTGCCCAGCACAGGGGCACAATCACTTCCCTGCTCCTGCTGCCCACACCAGTGCTGGTACAAGCCAGGATGGTGTTGGCCTTCTTGGCCACCTGGGCACTGCTGGCTCATGTTCAGCCACTGTCCACCAACACCCCCAGGTCCTTTCCAGCCACTCCTCCCCAAGCCTGTAGCGTCCATGGGGTTGTTGTGACCCAAGTGCAGGACCCTGCACTTGGCCTTGTTGAACCTCACACAATTGGCCTCAGCCATCGATCCAGACTGTCCAGGTCCCTCTGCAGAGCCTTCCTACTCTCAGGCAGATCAGCACTGCCACCCAGGTTGGTGTCATCTGCAAACTTGCTGAGGGAGCACTCAATCCTGTCATCCAGATCATTGATAAAGATGTTAAACAGGACTGGCCCCAAAACTGAGCCCTGGGGAACACCGCTTGTGACTGCTGCCAACTGGATTTAGCTCCATCACCACTCTTTGGGCTTGGCTGTCTAGCCGGTTTTTTACCCAGTGGAGAGCACATCCATCCAAGCCATGACTCTCTCCAGGAGAATGCTGCAGGAAACAGTGTCAAAGCCTTTACTAAAGTCCAGGGAGACAATGTCCACAGCCTGCCATCTAAGCAGGTCACCTTGCCATTAAAGAAGATCAGATCAGTCAAGCAGGACCTGCCTTTTGTAAGCCCATGCTGACTGATCCTGATGGCCTGGTTGTCCTGTATGTCCCAAGTGATGGCACTCAAGATGGTCTGCTCTGACCTTCCCCAGCGCTGAGGTCAGACAAAGAAGGCGTCAGAGGATCTTTTGTAAACCCTTCACCACTTGTCCTTAGTTCTGCACGAAGGCATTGCCAAGCTGGGCTCAGCCACCAGTACGAGATGTACAGATTGACCTGGACAAGGCTGAGGGACATGCAGCAAGAAGAGCTGGTAACTTCTAACTGACATTTGCTCCTCCAGCTGCGGCTGTGTTTCCAGGCTGTGAGAAGGATGGATGGACCTCATGGATGTATGGCTTGTCCTAGTTCAGCAGGCCTCCTGCCCACGTGTCTCTTGTGCTAGAGAAGCTTCTTCTGGAGAAGGAGAGATGATTCTTCACGGATGCTGAGGCTTCAGGTCCTCACTGTCTGGGATGTCTGTAGGCACCACATTTTCCTGTCTGATGCTATAACCTGTGAGAACCCGGTTACCAACCAGGATAAGAGCTCAGAGAGGCACAGGGGCAGCCTTCAGCCCCGACAGCATTAACATAAATAACTGAAAGAGCCCCATCTCCAGCCAGCGGGCAAAGCCAAGAGAGAGCTGTCAAGATGTCTTTGACAAAGACTTGGTTTTTGTTGTGGAGAATGTGATTTCATCAGAACAGCCCTTTCAGACCCTCTTTCCTAGCACTGTGCAGGAATG
>NW_010171188.1:28602-39584 GCF_000695765.1 Mesitornis unicolor
GTAGAAAAAATAGGCAATTTGATAATCTTTTCTTCTCTCTTACATAGTTTTGTATTTTTCAAAAATTGTCCTGTTTTTCTCACAATAAAAATGGGTGTCTAAGGTGCATTGAATATAAAAAATAAATGAGTGGGGAAGTAAAGGGAATAAAAAAATCGATTACCTAAAGCAGTATTTAATAAATATAATGCTTCCTGAGAAAGTAATACATTCGCTTTTAAATAATCAAGTGTTCACTTTAAACTACCTGTGTCTCTAAATGAGTTAAAATAAGACAAAGTGTAGCCCTTTCCTCGATTGAATAATTAAAATGCTGTGAGAGACAGTGTTTGTCTCTTAAGCCTCTCAGTTCAAGCTGCTGTTTCAGTGGGAAGAGACTATGATTTTAAAACAAGGGAAACCAGGATTTTTCATCAAAGGTCCAAAGCAAAGGAAGCCACCACAGAAGCAGTGGGCTCTGAAATGCTCAGAGAAATTGGGGTGATCCCACAGAACCTTTGGACACCATGTCCTGGGGATGGGCAGAAGCTGCAACACCCCCTCCCTGTGCAGGAGCTCCCCTCACGTCTGCTGCAGAGGTTTTATATTTACAGACCCTGAGAGCACTTCTAGGAGTGGCCTGGGCTTTGCAGTGGGACTGGAGCCTGCTGTCATGGTTGTCTTATCTCACAGAGACCCCTTAGACATCACTCTTGGATGCCAGCTGATCCCAGGGTAGAAATTCGCCTGGATACTGCATCCAGTTCTGAAGTCCCCAACACAAGAAGGCCATGGAGCTGTTGGAGTGGGTCCAGAGGAGGCCACGATGATGTTCAGAGGCTGGAGCAGCTCTGTTATGGGGTCAGCTGAGAGAGTTGGGGTTGTTCAGCCTGGAGAAGAGAAGGCTCCAGGGGCACCTTAGAGAGACCTTCCAATACCTGAAAGGTGCCTATAAGAAATCTGGGGAAGAGCTGTTCACTGGGGCATGGAGCAATATGATGAGGGGTGATGGTTTTAAACTGGAAAAGGGGAGATTTAGGTTGGATGTTAGGAAAAACCTCTTCCCCATGAGGTGGTCGATCACTGCACACGCCCAGAGAGGTGGTGCAGGCCCCATCCCTGGAGATATTCAAGGCCAGGCTTGATGGGCTGTGAGCAACCTGATCTGGTACCAATGTCCCTGCTGACTGCAGGGTTGGTCTGGCTGAGCTGTAAAGGTCCCCTCCAACCCAACACAGTCTGTGATTCTATTCTATGAAACCTGAATGCTTTGGGCTGGGCTGGGGTCTGCTGGAGCCTTGTCCAGCTGCGCCATGCAGCCTGCCTGGTTTGGCTGAGATGTTCCTCCCTCCCTGTGTGCTCACCAGACTGGAGCCAGGATCTCCATCTTTCCCCCGCCTCTCTCCTCTCTGTGCTGGGAGAGGGCACAGACCGGGCTCATAGAGGAGCGGGCAGTAGGGATGTAACATTGCAGAGATGCTTTATTTGGGATCAGAAAAGCTGCAAGTGCTAAGCCGAGGGCAGGGCTGGAGGGTGTGTGTGGAAAAAGCTCCACCTGAAGTAGAAATTTTCTGCTTCATTCTTGCACCCCTGTCACTCGCCTCAGTGGGAAGGTCACCTGCAGGACAACGTGGCTTTTGGAAGAAATCCCTTGAGTGATACCATCAGTACTTGCAAGTGTGTGTCCTGCTCATCCACGGGCATGGCCACTGGTTGCCCGATGGCTTAGCCAGGATCTCCTGCGGGTGCCAGCAGCGGCTGGGGTGAGAGCGGGTCCTGCCAACACCAGGGGCTATGCACAGGGATGGAGACACTTTCCTGTGTTGTTACATGTTCCTTGGGTTTGGGATTGGCCACAGGTCCCTGTTTCTGCTGTCAACACCTGGCCTCAACCAACCACTGGAATGAAAAGGAGCAGAATTTGTCCTTTAAGTCACAAATCGCCAAGTCTGTGTGTTTTGTGTGTCTTGGGTGCTGTGCACCAGTGCTGCCTGGGGACTGAGGGAAGGTGCACAAGCGATGGGTCTGGCTGACACTGCACTCAAGGCAGTGTTATTAAATATTTGCCAAGAAAATCCTTCCACTGGCTTAAGGGTTTTACTTCTGATTTATACCATTAGGAGGAAGGAATTAGAAAGTTATCACTGCAATGAGGAAATGGTATTATGTTGGCTATACTACATTTTTTTCAAAAGCTCTTGGACCTCAGAGCAATCTTTTGTGCACACTTTCTCGCTATACTAACAACATTGATTTAGCAAGGGAGCTCCTGCCATCCGTTGCCCTTCGGGAAGCAGAGCAGGTTGGTGCCCTTCTCTGTCAGAAGAATACTGCAGCATGAAAGTGCTGAGGGATAATGCAGCAACTCCAGGAATTAGAAGAAAGGAAGAAGGAGGATGAAGGAGGGAGACAGGGAGTTATCAGTGTCCCCAGCCCGGCCGGGAAAAGGGCACGAAAGGCTCCGAGACTCCCATGAATCTGCCCTTGGCCCCTTTTCCTGGTGCGTCAGGGCTGGAATTCGAGGCATGCGGTATGTTAGCACTGCAGATACTGGAATGAAAACAGGAAACTGCAGCCGCTGCAGGCACCCAGCACCATGGAGATGATAGCCCCTGCAGAGCTCTGGGAGAAAAGGGAAAATGTGCTGCAAAGTGCTCTTCTGAAGAGTTTTCTGCCTGCGGTGTCAGTGCAGCGCTCCCCATCTCTGCCAGCTCCTGGGGGTGCTCTCTCCAGGAGCAGACCCTCGCAGTGAAGGGAGGTGCAGGATGGCTCTCCTCTGTACTGATCAGATCAGGAACACAGCCACAGCCACAGCTTCTTTAGTTCACAGACAGGTGAGAAAGGAGCAGAAAGCTCTTTTGCCTCATCCAAACCAGGAGCTGGGAGAGATTCTCATCTTGGGGATCAGGGAAATGCTCCTGGAGATCACAGCATATGTCCATCACCTCCAGCCTTCCACAGAGGCAGAGTCTGCACAGTGCTGGGCTATCCCCTTCCCTCTGCTCATGGTGTTTCAGTCACCACTGGTGCCAGCTGTGGTCATGATCTGGTCATGACCAGCCAAATGTGCTCATCTGGATAAGCAGCACGTAAGGAGGGAGGTTCAGGACTTACAGCAATGGCCCAGCTCCCACCAGGCACTGGTAGAAAGGACTTCACAAACCTCTCAGGCGAAGTTACAGCACCAGACACCTCCTCTCCTGTGTCTCCATCAGGAACAAGACCCCTTTTCCCAGCACCAAAGACCGGGTTGTGGCAGACCTGGTACACACAGAGCATGTCCCGTCCTGCCCATGCACAGTGCTGGTGAGAGCCAGTATCTTGCAGCCCACCACCAATCTATGGGCTGGTGCTGAGGCCATGGTTTAGAAAAGCAGAAATACACATGAAGACTCCTAAAGTTTCAGGGTAGGCTCTGACATGTTGGATTTAAAGGTGTAACTGTTGGAAGACATCAGACGGTATCTCATGGCTTGTCCGTTTCTCATCGAAAGGTGTGTCAGTGTGACTACGGCAGGGCTGGCACAGCAGCCCGGCAGGGTGGCAATGACATGAATCACTGCAAACCACTGTCTCCCCGTAATTCCACCTGCAGGCCAAGTCTCTGCATGTGGGGGTTTCTGGGCTGAGATGCCTGTGGCATCCAGAACCACTCACAGCATCGCTGGAGCTCTCCACGGCAGGCTAGAGGAGGGAGCTGCCTAACCACCTAAAATGATGTTTTCCACAGAGATGGTGGTTTCAAACAATAAGACATCTTACAACCTGGTTACTGTCAGGGTGTGCAGCTGCCAGAGCGCTGGGTGAGCCGAGCGTGCTGCTCATGAGTGAAGTACAGTAACGAGACAACCATGCACATGGTTCCCGGGGCTCAACGGACACGAAAAGTGAGCTGTGCAGATAAAAGGCTTGAGTGATGTGAATGCTGACCCAAGACACTGTGTCACGCAGAGGATGTGGTTCTGTTTGTCCTGACAGCTTCATCTCATGGCTGGTGCCCTCCCTGCCTTTCTCCTGCTGGGGCAAGAGTGGGTGATGTATCCACGTGCATTCCAGTGCTTGTTTCTCTGCTTGCTCTGTGCACTCTGCTCCACAAATACAACGCTGGGCTTCTGGCAAAGAGTGGGGGATCCAGCCAAAAACTGAGGCCAAGTGGCAGGAATTGAGAAACTGAGACATCTACCCAAGAGGACACAGAGAAAAGGCAAAACAGGAGGCTCCAGAGCCAAAACTCAAGTGGGCGTTTCAAGCATTCCTTGGATTGCTCAACCTCTACCACAGCTTCCTATTGCACAGAGCAGCGGGCGCTGAAGCCCTTTGTTGCTTTCTCAACAGGGAAATTGTGTGGAGATAAACTCACCAGCACGCAGAGATCTCCAAGAATGTCAAGCAGTTATTGACATCTGATTCAGGGTTCATTCATCTGGGTGAAAAGAGATAATATACATGTTTGCACCACTTGTGGGGCTGCAGCCGCTCTGAGTCACGACTGCCAGGTGGGATGGAGCGACCTGTTCCTGTGCAAGCACCGTGCCATCCACTGAATGCAACTACGGACAAGGGGGTAAGGAGGAGCTCATTATGGTTAATGACACCAAGGCGTTCAATAATTACGTCAATGGAGGTGCAATCAAAATCTGCCAGGCTAAAAGCTGTTTCTTGGATTTCTCTTTGAAAACAAGCCTGCCTTTCCAGGTGTGTTCCCATGAACAGTGGAGGGCTGTGATTACACACTTGTTTACAAGCCAGGGTAACTGATTGCCAGTGCTGACACCCTGAGAACGTGAGATCACGTCACTCCACCTCCAGATGAAGTTTCTGTAGCACAACTTCTTCCCAGCTTGCCTGTCTTCATTGACCAAGTTGTGAAAACAACTGCCCTGGTCCCAGTCTGATGTGTGCTTGAACTGGAAGCTGTGGGACTGACCCCTGGAGAAACTGCCTGTGTGGTTCAAATCATTTTGACTCATAAATATGAGTGTGCTGCCCATAAAGGCTGTTTTAAAGGAAAGTACTATTATTACTTCTGATGAAAGTTTCTTGGTCCTTACCTATGACACTTGTAGGAGCTGTATACGTGAAGTCATTCCTGATGGCCCAAAGCCAACCTCACACAGGGAGATGTGAAGAGGTTCATCACCTGTCTGAAACGTGCCCAGTGTTTTCTTGGGAAGTGTTCAAGATGTCACAATCTGAGTCCTCCACAGTAAGAGCTTTCCAGTTGTGGCAGACATTTACTCGAAATGGTCTGTGGTGACTTTGGCCTCATTCCCAACAAGTATTGCAAAAATCCCTACGTTTCGTCATCTGTTTGAGACTCCTGGACATGGGTAAAATCTACCTCATTTGATCTGGCCCCAGTTCCCTGTGTTATCCTGAAGGCTGAACAGATTAAACAGAGCAACGTGCCTTAAAAAGCGTAATGGAGAAATGGTCCCTGGGATGACAGCCAGGTCCTTCAGACAGAGCTGCTTCATCACATCAAGACGCTGGTCCCTGTTGAACTCTAGAGTTGGTTTAGCTGAACTGCTCCTGGAATGACACCCGGCAGCACACCACTGACACACCATCTCCATGTGGTCCCAGTTACTCACTGACATCTGAACCCGACAAGCCACAGCCAGCCAGGTAACATGGCCCAGGCCCTGGAGAGGAAGGCTGGGGATGTACACCCATCTGCATCTCTGGGCCTGGCTGTGAGCTTGGCTGGCATCAGAGCACCTTCCAACACCCCGTGTAATCCCGAAGCACCAGTTAATAATTCTCATGGTATTGTGCTTTACCCCAGCAGCCCACTCTGGCCTCCAGTTCTCAAAGCGTGGCAGAGACCCCAAAAACACACTGTGCCCTGCTAAGAGAGTGACATTCCCACCTCACCTCCTTAACCAGGCGCTGCTCTGCAGAGATCTCCCGTCTCCTGTCTCCTGCATAGGCTGGGTTCCTCTGGGCAACATGTGTCTTCTGCTCTGTTTTGTTCTCTATGGAGAGCTTTATGTGACAGCATCCTGTCTAACATTAGGGCTACCAGTCCCCAGGCTTTTCGTTCATTAATTAATCTTCATATAGCAAAGCACAAATTTATAATTATCCTTCCTGTATGAAGCAGTCCCCAAAGACCTTGGCTGACTGGTTGCACTGTGGTATTGCTCTTCACTACTTTTCCATTTTTTCCTGTGTATTCTTACTTCTTGAAGAGATCTCAGGAGCTTGGTTTTGAAGCACAGGTGAATGGGAGACACTTGGGCCCACTTCAGGACGTGAAGCCCATTAAATGTAGAGTAATTGGTACTTTTAGAAGCAAAGGATATTTTCTGGATACCTGGAGCACTGAGATGCTGTTCTGCAGCTGTTTCCAGACTTGGTATCTTTCCTATACCTCCATGAGGGACAAAGCCCTTTCCTGATGCATCACTCCTTGTATCCAGCCACCATAAAGCAGCCGTTTTCTGGAACAACACAGTCCTCTGCATTTTTGTTCCTGCAAAACCTGAACTCTTCAGTGCAAAAGGGTGGAGCACACCCAGCTGCCTCATTGATTAAACAAATCTCTTAGAGGTGTTTGGCATGAAGTCTTTGCAATCCCCAAGTCAGTCCACATCCACGTGGGCACACCCCGTGTAAACACACGTTTCACAGACCATGTCCCTGACACTGGCAACTTCTCTCTCTGTTTTTCCTCTGACTTTGTTTTTCAGGGTTTTGCTTTTCTTTCTGCATTCTCACATTTCTGGGTTGCCGTGCTCTGCCCACTCATCACCTGAGCGCCCTGGTTGAGTTTAGCAGTGTGAGGGTCTCTATTTAATCCTCCGCTGTTTTCTCTCCTTTGTTTGGGACATTGTTACAGTGAACAAATCACCTGCTATCCGCATTGCCACTTTCTGTGATTGCACACACCTTGATCACTTTGCATTTATTTGCATAATGCTCCTTTCTTTGGCACTGGCTGCAGAATTCCCAGTTTGCAGGACATTTATTTCAGGGACGTTCAGCTCCACATTTAACAGAGTCCAGCTCTGGGTTGATTTTATTTTGCCAAACTGTTGCCCGTTTTGCTTGTGTAGCTCTGTGATCTCCTCTGACGTGCACCCTTCACCATCGTTGCTCAGTGCAACCCCTGTCAGATGGGTCAGCATTTCCTTCTCGGTGTATCTGCCTTTCTTATGTTATTTACTTTCTCCTGCATTTCCACAGGGATCTGCAGCTCAGGCTGATGTTCAGACTCACTCTCTGACTTGTGCCAACACCCTGAAATTGCACATTTCATCACAAATCTAGTCTATTTTTTTTCATCTGTATTTTTGCTGTCAGATTTAATCTCAGCTCCTCCCACCTGCCTGTTCCAGCTGGGTTTAGTGCTCCTGTGTTCAGCAGTGCCATTGCTGGCACCAGCAGAGCAGGCATCACTGGAGGCCCCAGCTCCTGGGATTTCCACCTTGGAAGGCCACGCATGCAAAGCTGTGTTTGAAGCACGTGTGACCTTAATGAAGCAACACTGCCACTGCAAGAGGGAAGCAATTTACTAAAACGTCTGCAGAAACCCTCCTGGCACTGGGATGGCATTTTTCAGTGTTGAGGTGACAGCTGTGTCCTGATGCTCCACCTGGGACTGTGACACTGATCATCAGCACCAGGGGCTGGAACAAGGTGCTCAGCAAGGGGGGACAGGAAGGTCATCCCGATTAACACTCATTAAAACACCAGGGTACCACTGCCCTGGTGCTGGGGAAACAGAAAGGCAGCAGGATGAGATGGGCAGGACGGGCAGCATTGCTGGGGCAAGAGGACACAGGACAACAGCCACGCTGCATCCTGCATCTCCTGGCTCAGCTGCTGCCAGGCTGGGACTTGGTTTTGTTTGGTAAAAGACCAGAATGGGAAGTCTCCCTCTCATGATGGGGAGTTAATCACAACCATTTCCAGCAGGGGCTGAAAGACGTTTTTGTTGCTGTGACAGGTCCTAAAAAGTAAAGGACACTTATCCAGCACCGTTTTTTCTGCCCTGAGGACAGGACACATGCTAGAATAACCACTCCCACCGTCTGCAGTCTCTGATTTTGCCGCTCAGCATACGCTGTATGCACTGATTGTGCTAGGGCAGCTCTGCTCAGTACTGCTGGCCTCTCCTGGGGTGACCAGAGGCCCCCCATGACCTGCGCAGGCCAAGCCCCGAAGGTCTGGGCTGGGGGAGCTGCATGGGAACAGGGAAGCACAGCCAGAGCTGGGACAGCTACAGGTACTGGCCCTGCATCCTACAGATGGGGAGGGTGGATAATTTTTGGGTACCAGCTCATCTTCGTTTCTCACACAGCCAACTCTGACCTGTTTTCCTGGGGCCTTTCTTTTTCACCTGTTTTCATGTTTTGTCTCTACCCATTTTGAAGTCGTTCCTAAAATCAGAAAGTCACCCAGGCTGACATCACTGACCGCATGATGGGATTTTGAGAAGAATTGATAGGAATTCAGTTAATCGTGTTGCACTCAGGCCCCCTGATTAAGCAGGGTGCTGTCCAGGCTCCAGATCAGAGGTGCTTGGCTCTTATGGGGTGATGGACCAGGTTACTGCTCCACTGAACAGCCAGCACATGGATGTGGTGAATCAATGCATCATACATTATGTGTGTTGTAGAGTTACGTTTTAAGGCAAAATGAACTAAACTGATTTATACGCAGCAGGTGAGAGGACACTCAGCGAGCAGTAACTGTGTCATGGACCCTGCTGTAGGCTGGCCTGTCCAGTTCATGATTCAGAAATTCGAGACCCTACTACAACATGGTGTCTCTAAACAACAGCAAGGAAGGTATCAGGACAAGACACCTTACAAAACACATCATCACTCCATAAAAACAAAAATCTTTACTCACAGCACGGAGGAGACACAGCTGTGGTTGACCACATTCATAAGAACAAGTCACAAAACTCTCACACAGCCCTTAGTGCAAGAGGTCAAAACGCTCTCAGGGCAATAGGTGCAAGGAAACAGTGGGTGGAAGCTGCAAATGGGCACATAAACCACATCTGTGAAGGACGGTTTGCAGTGTCAGTGTCTGCTGAAACCACCACGAGCTGCCCAGCTGTGGTGCTAGGGATCACTCTGTGTTCAGGGAAAAGCAAAGGAATGACATAAAGACCTCTAATTGCATGAAAAGTCTCTAATGGAGCCAGAGACCAAGATGCAAATGAGCATAAGTATGCAGGAGTCTGGGGGACTTGTGCTACTTAATTAATAAGATACACTGCAAGAAAAGAAAGGAAACAAATTTGAAAATGTTAAATCTGGCACCAAAATACTTCATTTCTAAATTAAACTGTTTTCAAATTATTGAGATATTTCTTGTTCAGTCAGTGCTCAGAGGTCCCATAATCTCTGGGTGAGTATCCCAGACTTTCACACTGAAAGCCATCCCAACTTGACCTGAGTCACCATCACCACTAAACAGCCCAAGCACTCGTGGCTGTGTGTGCTCGGGATGCCAGGGGAGGCACCAGTATGGAAAGATGTCTGTGTCTCATCCCAGCAGGGTTTGCACTTCTTTATGCTCAGAAACCTTTTGCACCTTTGTGAGGCACTGAGCGAGGTTCAAGCACAGAGGTAGGGCTCACCCTGACGTCCGTTGTCACTGTGACAGAGGCCAATGTGCAGGTTTGTGCAGGCTGGGAACAGAGCTCAGAGCAGGAGCATGCAGCCTCTGCAGGGCACAGCAAACCCTTCCCCAGCATCTGTCCTGGAGTGGGATTTTGGGCCGTCAGAGCTGACTTTTGGGTGATCGCCAAGGAAGTGCTCAGCGAGGTCAGGGAAGACCATTTCTCACTCCCAGGCAAGGAGGAGCTTGTAAACAGTGGCACAGCTGCTGTACAACATCCGCTTTTCTAATGAAAACACACATCACCGTCACAACTATCTGCGCTGCCCTCTAATTACAAGGCTGCTGCTCTATCTGACGCTGTTTCCTGCCCATCCTCCTCAAACCTACATCAGGAGCCAGACTTCAACAACCAGCTTCCTGCCCGAGACAAGGTATGAGAAGAGAGCAAGGGTGGTTTGTTATTTACTTTGCTAATGGCTCTGCTTAGTGGCATTTTATCTGACTTTAGGTCATATGGTGAGCAGCAGCAGGGACTTGAGAGTGTGGGGGAATCCAGACCCTGTTTCACTGGAGTTTTATCCTTTAAAGAGGAAGAGGAGGAAAGAAGAGGAGGAAAATGATGTCCTGCTTCTCCACAGTTTAGCAAAAATCTCCCAGAGCATCTCACTCACCATGAGTGCAGAGAGCATGATGGAGAGGTGATGCAGGATGGACCCACCAAGGACACATATCTCCTACTTCAAAAAGTCTGTATTTCCCCAAAACAGTCTGCCTTTCCCCAGTGCTGTTCCTGAGCTCAGTTACCCAAACAGGGTGGAAGTCCTCAGACACTTGCAGTGATCCCTTTGGGACCCCTCACTTTGCATCAGCAGCACCAGATACACCTCAGACTGGGACAGGTGAGCTGCAGGGTAACTTCATATCCTCATGGCTAAGGGACTCACCAAGCAAGGGAATCCCTGCAGCTCCACGCATCCCCCCTCCCACACAGTTCTCAGAAGAAATGCATGAGATGGTCCCTTTTACCTTGGTCCTCATGCTCTGGGTATGCTCCAGGCATCGCTGCAGCCAAAGCAGCTGCTGCTTTCTTGGTGCACCCATAGTTGGGATGAGGAAGGTGTTTCCAGATGTGGACCTGGGGCAGATGTGCACACTACCACCAGCCAGGCATGCCAGAGCAGAGCCTTCAGTGCCATGGAGCTGCACCCGTGCTGATGCTGCTGTGAGGTCTTGCAGCATCCTTGGGTCCAGCAGGGAATGTGAACTGGGATCATTGCTTATACCATCATCAGCCAAAGTTGGCTGAAATAATGCCCTCAGATATTTGTCAGGAATCAGAGCAGAAGAGATGGTCCCAGAAAGCATCTAATTACCATCTGGCTCAGCAATTCAACAGTTTGATTTTCAGTGCCCTCGGT
>NW_010171188.1:39615-42239 GCF_000695765.1 Mesitornis unicolor
CATCCCTGTTCCTTCAGCTGGCCATGCATAGGTATGGCACTTGTAACATGGAAAAAAACAGCAACAAAACACCATTTCTTCAGGTCTTTTTTATTTTCTAATGATTACACTTCCCGCAACCTTCCTCCAAGCCATGAGAGATGGCTGCTTGCTTGCTGCTCACTTCCAGCAGCTGAGGGGGATTGGACCTGGCTGGTTCTCCCTCCCCAGCCTGTGTCCGCAGGGATGCTCACTTTGCTGAGCAGGTAATGCTGGTGAGCACCTGGCCATGGCCTCCACCCGCTAATCACAAGCCCCTGATTAAGGAGAGAGAGACAATTACCCTTATTTGTCTTGTCAGCACTTGGATGTGATGTGCAGCTGATAGCAACCAGCAGCCGCTTTGCCTCAGGGCTGCCCCTGGTACTAATTTACATAGTGCAGCTAAATCTGAAAATCCTACTAACATCCTCTTCTAATGAAGCTCCAGGTACCTTCCTCAAAGCCCCGGCACGGCTGTATCCAGGCAACAAAGACGGCTGTCCCTCCACGAGGAAGCACTTAGATGAACACCTCCAAAGGCAAAGGATGCTGCTAATTAACCCTTGGGGCAGCGCTGAGCTCTCTGCTCCATAACAAGGTCTCTGCATCCCTCGCAGCCCACGGAAAGGCTGTTTGGGCTCCACCTCATGCCTGCACTCCAGCTTCCCCTCGCAGCCCTGAGCAGAGCTGGTGAGCAGCGCAGCTGGCTCCTGACCAGTTCCAGGGTCTGCAGAAATTTCATGTCAAGTTGTCAGTGCAAGCAGTAAGGGGAACAGAACATAACTGTGATGTGATGTGGTGTAATGTAATGTAATAAATATGATATGATGTTATAACGTAACGTAACGTAACGTAACGTAACGTAACGTAACGTAACGTAACGTAACACATAATGTCCCCTCAGCAGACTGGGCACTGAACAGCTTCTGTCCCTCAGCTGCCATGAACCAGCCCTTCAGAGCTCCACAGTGCAGCTGAGACAGCAGCCATGGAGCAGGCAACCACCGGTCCCCATGTGCTCTGATGTGAACAGTTGCTGTGCAGGGCTTGCATTTAGGACTGAAACCTGGAGAGCATCAAACAGGTGACCAGGTGCAATGAGGAGTCAGGATGGGAATCTCCAAATTTCCAGAGGGAAAAATTGACCACACCGGAAAATTGACCCCAGAGCACTCAAGGGAAGATGCTACTCATACCTCAGTGCTAAGTAACCCAGAGGAAGGTGGCTAAGGAAAACGGGTGTTCTGATCTAGGGGGGTTCAAGAGAGGCATTTCAGGCAATTAACTTGAAAAACTGCAGGTATCCCCGTCTTAACACCCACCGCAAAGAGATCCCCAGCTAAAGCCATCAGTCAGATATAGGCTGGAAGAGGCAGCATGAGCACCCCAGTGAGAGACTCACACTGATGGGAACATCACCCATGTAGTAAAAGGCCTAAAATCCATCAGAGTGATGTTCAAGTTCAGGAAAGTGCACAAAAGGAACAAGGAAGGGAGGCAGGCAGGCAGGCTGTCAGATAGATCCTAGAATGGCAAACAAGAATTAATATTTATACCACTGGCACAAAAACTGTGTAAAGGCCAGAGCTGATCTTCCTGTTCTGGCTTTGAAATATTTTACATTGTGGCTCCAACTGATCTTGATAAGGTACTTATGAAGTGAGACATAACTCAACAGAAATAAGGACATCCAGGCTCAGTGCAACAGAGTTTGATCCAAAGTCTCAGAGGAGACTCCACGAGGACCTGACCATGTTGCAAAACCCAGTAACATTTCGGCAGACTAAATATGGTGCTGACAAATACTGTGTGAGGTGCACCAAAGGGATAATTACACCTGTCCATGAACTTGCCCAGCTTCTGAATTCCCTGCATGAATGTAGGCAAAAGGCCTTGGTGTGAATATTGAGAGCAGAGCCAAACCCTGAGACAAAGCCAGCAGTGATGAAGACCCCGGGAAGGACAACCTGAAATCCCAGCTGTGCACCTTGCAGCTGTGTTTGGGGAATATTTTGGGAAGGGAACTTCCACACATCAGGTGGCTGCTGACAACACATGGAAAGATGCATGCTATTGCTTTCATGTGGTCAGAGTGGGACCTACAAGTGCAGTATGGCCCAGAAATTTATGGAGCTGGCAGAGTGCTTTACAGGACTGGGAAGAGCTGTCTGTGTCCTCAATTGGGACAGATGTCATTCTGGAAACTAATGCTACGCAGAGACATGAGCCCTGTAGTGCTGGGATAGTTCATGCTCTTCAGGGCACCTCTGGAGGCAAAGCAGAGTCAGACACTTGCAGTGACCTGGAGCAGAAGGCACGGCAGGAGGCCCTGGAGGTGCTGGTGAAGTTATTTCATCTCAGGAGCTCCTGTGTCCTCACAGAATCACAGAATATTAGGAGTTGGAAGGGACCTGGAAAGCTCATCCAGTCCAACCCCTGCCAGAGCAGGATCACCAGAGCAGTCACCCAGGAACACGACCAGGGCTTTGGGTATCTGCAGAGAAGGAGACTCCACAACCTCTCTGGGCAGCCTGGGCCATGCTCTGGACCCTCACAGTAAAAAAGTTTTTCTTCGTGTTCAGGTTGAACCTCCTGTGCTCCAG
>NW_010171189.1:0-5632 GCF_000695765.1 Mesitornis unicolor
ATTCTGTGATTCTGTGTGATTCTGTGAAGCGGAGCCAAGCCCCCAATTTCCTTCTTGCTCTGCTCAGAGCAGCTCCAGCTCTTTGCGGCGCTATCAACGTCGACGAGTACCCCAACAGCTCACTAATTTTACAAGGAGCCAAACATATTTCTTGTTGTCAGAGCATCCCTCCTGGAATTTGAAGAGCAAAGCAGAAAGGCTGGTTGCAGGCAGCCTCCTGAGCGAGCGCTTCCGCTTCATCTCTGAATATTTTCAAGCAAGGCCTGAACACGAGGATTGGGGTTTCCTCACAAGGAAGATGGAGCTGGAAGACGAGAGAGGGCCTTGGGGGATATTGTATCAGTGGGTCTTGTTGATTTTCATTTTGTATCAGCCGCCTTTGCTACCCATTCTTGCAGGTGGTCCTCTGCACCCTCTTCCACCTCCATGGGTGAACTCCTTCCTTCGGCCACTCCTCTGTGTTTTTCTAATGGCCTTTCCACCGAATTAGGAAAAAAATCAGCAAGGAAGCCTCAAGATCTGCAAGGAAACCTCCAGACAGGCATAGGATTTGCTCAAATCAGACAATAAGGGCAGGGTTTTATGAGGAGGACACCAGTTTTAGCGACAGTGCTACTATTTAGACTGGTGACTGTGATGTCTCCCAAAGCTGAAGTTGTTTTGGATAAGAGGAGAGAGAGCAATTAAAGTGTTTCAAACTAGGAGAACAAAAACCACAGAAGCCCTGAGACTCAACAGGGGGCTGCTAAAGCCACAAGTGCACTCCTGTACATGCGCTTCAGCTATAAAATAAAATTAATCAACTGAGCCCTCTCAAAGAAGATGGGCACGAATTCAGTGTGCCCAAACCAGAGCTTAGAAACTCACTGATCTCTTGAAACCTGAGGCCATTCTGCCTCTCTTCTGCTTGCATATGAAATGCTCATTTAATAAAGTGCTGGAAACAAGACCTTTTTTTTCCCCCTATTACCAAGGTAAACGCTCCACTCCTCATGCAGGTACCATGCACAATAACAACATCAATTCCAGGCAACGGTTGCAGGTAACACTTGGTTTTCTGCACCTCCTATGAAGGATTTTCCCCTGCAGGTCCATAAAGTCTCACGGGTGGCTGTAACACACAGCAGTCCCTATAAGGTGTAACACAGCGCTGCCCGGAGGGCCAGGCATTAGAGAGAAACGGGAAGATAACAGTGAAAAAAAGACGGCTTTGGGAAGCAAAGGAAAAGGCTTTGTTGGATTCTGATGCAAATCATACATTATGCAAGTGTCAGGGGGTTTAATGTTCTCTTTTATGGGACAGCTGCTCTTTAACTGGTAATTAATAACTTGCAAGGGCAAATTTAGCATTTCAATCAGTGCCGACCGAGGAGAATGAGTGAAATTTAACAGCCTGGATGTGGAGCTCTTTATCTCTTGCAGAACTGGCATCACTTAATCCTCTGCTTAAACGTCAGGCATAAATTTGGCACACAGAGCAACGCACTCCAGCCTGCGGATCCAAGGCCAAAACGCAACTGGGTTTTCTTAAAAGCAACAAATAACCACGTTCCTTTACAAGGATTTCCAAAAGTTCAGCTGGATAAAGAAACACCAACACATCTATGTACCTGGAAAGCCTTCTCTCCCGTTTAGGAGGCAATATTGACACTTGATGATGCTGGATGCTGTGAACCAAGCCTTGAAAATGTGTTTCTGCTTTGAGAAGACAACTCCCAAAAGAGTGGACCACGTTTATGACCTACAAGGCTTTGATATAAAGTTTAGTTTGCAAGGATGTGTCACCAGACGAGTGCTGTGGAGCCCCAAACGCCAGGCAAGGATCTTTGCAGGCGATCCATCGCTGTCAGGGTAGCACATCTGGAGGTCAAACCAAGCCCTCCGCATTGCCCACGCTTTCCTATTTCTGCTCCTTACTATTTCCAAGCACTGTGATGTCCACCTAATGACCTGGGATGTGGGGAGCACGCCCCATGACACCTAAAAGGCACCACTAAAGTACGCAGGATGAAGCAAGCAGCAGAAGAAACCCTCCTCAGAAATAATCCTGGTTTATGATAAACAGTACCTAAGTCTTCCAGTAAAACTTACAGCTGGAAGAGCACATTCCCACAGCCTTTTTTTGCAGCATGACGCAGAGGAATGGGAAAATAAGGTGGAAGAAATGAAGTGCACACAGCTGTGATGTTCCGGGATGTGTACGTATCACTGTAGCCCCTGAAATTTTACAGGGTGGAGAAAGCTCTTTACATGGAAAGGCTGAACTATTTCCAGACTGTAATGACTTGATTCCCCAACCCGGTTTGTTGCACACCTAAGGAGCTGTACAACACTTTTAGGATGTTTTCCTACTTCTCAGATGCTTTGTGTCTCCTGCTGTTTAAAAGGAAGACGCAGAGACAATTCATAAAAGTGGAGAGCAAAGACACAAGTCTTGCATTAAAGAAAAACCCCTCAACACACACAAAACCAAAAAGAAGTCTCTGTAAAGGGGAATCATCTATGTTAAATTGAGAACCACAGCCTCTCAATGGATATATTTATTACGTCCAATGCATTTTTTTCCCTTTTCTTAGGATTTTTTATCTCATCTGGGACTGTTCAGCGCAGCATAAGCCTCGCACACCGTCTCTTTTTTTGATAAATTTAAAAAAAAAAGGCTTGACAAAGCTCAGCAGTTGTTGGAGCAGTTCCCAAGATATGTTTATACAAGTCTGCCCGATGGATTAAAAGCCATTTCTCTTCTTAAACAGGTAAATGCAATCAGCAGCTTCTGATGACAGGCCTAAGTGCAGGCATCGAGCACCCACAAAGTACAACCCCTGGGTATAAATCCTATTCCCTCCCAAAAACGCACACCGCAACGCCAGCTGTGCTGGTTTTCCTGGAGGGCCCCATAAACTGCTCCTCTGAATGGCAAATGTTTCCTTAAATCACTTTATGAAGCTCTGTGTAAGGATTTAAGCAACTTTCCTGGCTCGGTGTCCCCCGCAGTGACAGGCAGTAGCTGCACTGGAGATTTTCCTAATGGTATTTGCATCATTTTTCCTGTAGCATGGACCTCGATTTCGTCACGATGTGAGCCCAAGCAGCCGGTTAATGCCACAGAAAAGATCCTCTCTGTGTATGACCCACGCCACCTCCTCTTACTCACCCACGCAATATCCCACCAGGTTGAGGTACTGCTCTTCCTTGCAGCTCGTCCTGCACTTCCCAGCGGCCAGAGTGGCGTGGGGGTGGCAGGTTAAGCACTCCGAATCGGACGGGCCGCGGCACGTCTCGCAGGACGGATGACAGGCTGGAAAAGACAAGCAACCTTTGTTATTATGCTCCTGGTGTGCTCTACCTTACGCACTCCCCTCCCCAAAAAGCCAGCCCTTATAATCATCACGTACTCCTACAAAACACGGATGGAAAATGATCTAACAGCATCAGCGACCGTGGAGTTGTGGTTTGGAAGGCTCTTACATCCTCTGCTTGTTTATTGAAACTGAAAATTTCAAACCATGGTTTGGGCCATGCATTAATCAAGGTATAGATCTCTAAGAGAGATAAAGAGAATGGCCCTTCTATGCTGCCCTCCAGCATATGCTTGTGCATGTAAGAAAAAGGGTAGGATCCATAGGGGAGATAAATTGAACATCTTGGGATTGTATGAAAATTCCAGCGTTGTGAGTTTGGTATTGATGAGTGGAAAATCCAGGAATGGTTTCTCACAAAGCCCTCCCCAAACTGAAACCTATAAAACCTGAATGCCACGCCAGCTTATCTGCTGTTTTGTCTGCTAAAAGCTCAACAAACAGACTGCAGAGAAGGTGGATAGGATTGCTCGAAAACATTTCAGTCAGACAGCTTTAGTGTCCTTCCACCGTTAGAGCCAAGACACTGGATTTCCATGCTGCACATCCAAGGGAGACAGAACTACAACAGCTAATGAGCTGTAAAAAAAACTCTTAAAAACAACTTTCAAAGCTCTTGTATGAACCAAAGTGTACAACTGCAGTCTTCCACCTCAGGACTCCCCCAGGCTACGTCCGATTGCTCGCTCCCCACGTGGAAGCCGGGTGTTTTGCAGCTGCCACAGCACAAGGTCCCAGGGTTTAAGACCCAACACGCCCCACCACCTCCTCAGCTCCTCCAAAATCTGTTTCTGGGATACCTCCATAAGCCTGAAACTGTGTAACGCAGCACTTGGCGGTTACCTCGGCCCTGTGGTGGTAGCGCACGACCTCGAAAATCAATGAATCTTTACAATGGTCATAAATGTATTTATGAAGCTGTTCCTTGGATGAATAAATGGAATAAGCAGAGCAATGGACTTTAGGAGAGGTGTGTCTCTCTAAATTGAGGTGTCCCAAAGAAGCCAGCAGGAAATTTCTCCTAGTGCCAGAATGTATAGGCCACTTGCTGACTGGTGGGCAAGGCTGAGACACACAGGAATGACACTGATCACGATATCCACAGATGTAATGGCTTTTCTCCTGTACCTACAGAATTCCTCCCTTCCAAAGCCAGCAGTGAATTAAAAATAAAGCAAATTTGTATGGCCAGTATGCTTTTCTAGCCTAATCAAAGCAGACCATGCCTCAGCGCTGCCCAGTAAAGACCTCTCCTGCCAGAGCGTGCTGGCTACGAACGCCACTCAAGCCTAGTGAAATCAATGCAAAATGTCTTCAGGGGAACAGTCCCGAGGAGCAAAACTGATTATAATTTATGATTTGACGTCTACACCCCTCTCCCATTAGGAGGAGACTCCATTTCCTGAAACTGGACTACCCTATTTTCCCCTGAAAATACTTAAATAACCTCATATAAATTTGACAGCGCCTCTAATCACACCCAGAAAAGCACCATGAGCTGCAGGATGCACTCACAGGAGCAGCGATCGTGGTGGCCGAACAGCCCCTGTGGGCACTCGGGGACGCATCTCCCTTCGAGCAGGAGGTGTGAGGAGGGACACGCCGTGCAGTCCTGGGAGGTGTTCCCCATGCAGCCTGCGCAGGAGGGGTGGCACTCTGCAGAGAGGGGAAAAACCAAGCAGATCAATTAGTTTCTACCTCATCTTTGTCGTTACCATCCTAGAGCGTGGCTGGATTGCTCTCTCAGTGCCAACAGGAAGGGATTTCCTCTACAGGATTCTTTGCTTCAGCAAGGTAGAAAGGGCAGGAGCGCAAAGGCTTCGCTTCCTGCAGGCGATGGCAGGGAGCTGCTTATTTAGTCTGTCTTTGCATCCATGCAATTAATTTCTGCTTGCTACTGAAGGGAATAAAAAGATGATTCAGCAAGAATGAAGAGAGCGCAGCTAGAAAGCTAAGACTTCTTCATCTTTGCTACTCCTGAAACCAGCCATCTTTAAGTAATCTGATGAAATTATACATATAAAATCAACAGTTAAAAACCTAGCTTCCACTGTCTGAGTCTCAAGCACAAAGAGAGACTTCCTGCTCTCTAGGGAGACAAGACAGACACAGGGCTGGAGAGAAGGAATGTGATTAAATAAAATTATTCATGCAAGTACACACAGCTGTCTGTCAGAGCCAGGGATCCTCCTCACAAACGCAATGCCTGCAGGGCTGTATCTGGCTCAAGTGACACAGATCAGTTCACAGAAACACAGAACATGAGGAGTTGG
>NW_010171190.1:0-19146 GCF_000695765.1 Mesitornis unicolor
CTGGGGAACACCGCTTGTAACTGGTCGCCAAAAATATTTAAGGATATTTAAGATCTTCCAGACTTTGGCAGGGAGGGCTATAAAAGTTAGACTTTTTCCCTTATAACATCAGCAAAGATTCACTCCAGGTTTGGAACTTTATTTTTGACTGCTCTTTCTGTCACCAATTATTTTGTGCATGCACCAAAAGAAATCAGTCAAGACTGTCAGCAGCATTGATCCCACTTCTCTCTGCCAGATGTTCTTCTTGTCCATCTGCTCACACTTGCTTTTCACAACATGAAAAAGAACTGGAGGCTGTGAGGTGACACTGCAATTAACCTTGTAAATTATTTCCCTTTTGCAATGAAACCTGCAATTGGGTCCATAACTTACACAATTAAGAGCAATGTATCTTAGTCATTTTCTGTAATCCTCCATTTAATATTTGATCACTGATTTAATGTTTAATACTGTGGAATCATTGTTCTGTGTCCCTTCTTTCTTGAATGTCCTTGATTTTAAGGATAGTCAGCAAGATAGTAGCTTGATCTTGCAAAGCTTTACTTGTGTGAGTACTTTGATGAAGGCCAATGTGATTATTCACATGAATAAGGGTTTGCATGGGTAAATTCTTATATTTAAAAACCCTCATCCATGTCTTCTTTAACTTCTTTCATTTATTTGGGGTTAGTTTAACATTAACTGTATATGTGGAGGGGTCTATAGGTGTGTATTGGGTCTGGCTGAGATAATTTTCCACATAACAGCCCTCATAGTGCTGTGCTTTTTATTTGTAGCTAGAAAGATAATGATGACACACCAGAGTTCGAGTACTGCTGAGCAGTGCTCACACTGCATCAAGTCTGTCTCTCCATTATTTCCCCCTCACCAGTAGTCTGGGTGTGAGCAAGGTCTTGGAGCAGACGTAGCCAGGACAGCTGACCCAAACTGATCAAAGGGATATTTTATATCATATGATGTCTGCTCAGAAATAAAAGCTAAGAGAAAGGAGGAGGAAGGGGGGGGAATACCTTTTTTTTACAACATTTGTCTTCCAAAGAAACCGCTATGCATACTGAGGCCCTGCTTCCCTGGAAGTGGCTGGATATCACATGCTGATGAGAAGTAGAGAATAAAATATTTTGTTTTCCTTTGCTTCTACATGTGGCCTTTTCCTTTCCTTTATTAAACTACCTTTATATAGACACATGAGGGGTTTTTCCATCCCATTTTCTCCTTCTGCATGATTCTGAGGAGGGGAGTGATAGAGAGGCCTGGTGGGCACCTGGAGTCCAGTAAGAGTTAACCCACCACAAGATGTTAAATGTAACTATTTTCAAACACAGATTTCTGTGCAACATGATTTGAAACTTTGTTATTTCTTAAAACAGTTATTATTAATCTTTTCTAACCTTGGAAAATCAAAGCTGCCTGTCAATATCATTTGACATTATGTGAATGAAAAAATGTACATATATATTTGATATATGTTAAAATGAAACACTTAGAAGACTGAACATTTCAGGCAGATATTTTGCCAATCTACCTAGATATTCAAATATCTTAATCCTTACGAGTAAATATTTCTGTTATTCCAGACCTCTAATTCTGTTATGTAAAGGCTACCAGCATGTTGCAATTTTTTTGAAGAAAACTACCATTCACTGAGAAGTAAATGAAATAAACGATCACCTACTTGTTATAATGAATGATTCAGATGACCAGTTCAGAAGTCACAGTTTGGCTTCCAAAGGAGAAAGCACATTCCATTAAATTACTGTATTGCATATCTTTGCTGTTATTTCATTTTAAATTCCACAAAAGTTTTCTTATTCAGATGAAAGTCACTAGGTTGCTATAACAAGCAGTTATATTATGTGACAACTGCTATCTTGGTCATGACCTAGGATTGAAAATTGAGTCTTCAGTTGACAAAAGCATTGGGCACTACAACTCGAGCTACAGAACTGACCCCTACACTTTGCTATAGTAGCGTGACTCTACACACAGGGCAAGAGCTACCACTCCCTACACCATGTGTCATTACAGCTAAGCAGAGAAAGATAAGAAACCACCGTTGTACTAGATCTTAGTTGGAGGGGTGAAAACTTCCAGTTTGCTTAAAGGAGCATTTCTTGTTTTGTTGGAAGAGAAAAATCCTATTACTCAGTCAGCTATGAATCAATTTAGAAATGTCTGCTTGGCCCACAGTGCCTGAGGAATCTTCTCAAATTCAAACAGTTGAAACAAGTTGCAGTGACTTACATCAGACTTTCCCAATAAAGATAAAATATTGAACAGAATATGTTGAATAAGTGCATTAAGACCTACCATTAATGTATACAATTTGGTTTTGTTTGTTTGTTTGGGACTGGGAAGGTTCATTAATTGTCAACCATATCAATAGCCATATCTTTTTCCTACTGTGTATGCAGACCTTCAATTTGGGGTTCACTGAAACAGAGTCTTGTTTCTAGTCTTGTCATATTCAAGGTTCTTAGTCATGGGGTTTTTTTATACGTCACAACATTTATAGTGCAGATCTAGAGAAACTGGAAAAATACATAGTGAAGAATTGCTGATTTCTTAAATTCTAGCTTCTCTACATGGATGTGATCAGATTAAGAGCAAATAAAACCTGAATCTATCATGGTTTTAAGAACTTCCCTTCCCTTCCCTTCCCTTCCCTTCCCTTCCCTTCCTTTCCCTTCCCTTCCCTTCCCTTCCCTTCCCTTCCCTTCCCTTCCCCCTCCTCATCTCTCTCCTCCTCCCCCTTCTTCTTCAGGTCCTTCTGTCCTTCCTTTTCTAATTGTGGAAATCCAGAGGTATTTTGCTGTTTAGCCAATAAAGTAGAGCCTTTTACAACATTTTGTTCTGTGTCATCACCACTTTTTGCCTCTTCTCAAAATGGGAGAAAAAGCAATCTGCAAAATCTTCCATTGGTCACTGTCCCTTTTCCACTTCACAGACTTTCTTCTAAGACAGTAAAAGTTGCCACGTTTTTGCACAAGATTGTTTATCTTTCCCTCTCTCTTTGTACTGTCCATTTAATTAAAGTTCAGGATCTATGACTATAATCTTCTTTTGGGATAATAGCTAAACCTAATAGGGTATCTTCTTTATAACACTGACAGTCTATCACTGCTGATTCCTCATGGTAGCTATTCTGTGCACCTCATCATTCTGCTGGATCTTTCAGTAGACACTGTCTTTAAAATCCCATTTGTACCATTTGGGTCAGGTCAGGAAGAGTAATGGCTCTAATCTTGCTGGAGTGATATTATTAATCTTGAAGCAGGTGAGGAGCAAGATGCTTTCTCCAGCCAAAGAACTCAGACTTCAGTACTGCAGTGGGTAATCCCAGGTTTACTGTGCATGGCAAAATGACTCAGAGAATAAGCTGTAATTTTTGGTCATATTTAAACCTGTATGTTATGTTAAATCAATTTCAGAGAACTAAGATGGAGGACTAAAGTTTTCCTTTCCAGTTTCAGCCAGCTTCTTTTAAATTTTCTTAGCATGTTTTCAGCAGATAATAAGCAAAAGTAAACAGGAGTAGCTGTGAAGCACAGCAGTACTTCTCTATGATCATAATCATATGCTGAGCTTTTTGCTTCTGGGCATAACAGGTGCTTATTTGCTGATGTCTAGAAATTTGAGAAATTCACTTCACAATTAACATCAGATTCAGCAATCTGACGTGTTTAAATTTCAGGACTGACCTGCTGTTTATAAAAGCCATAACATCAGCTTCAGCCACTGTCACTTCTGAACATCCAACCTGGGTTTTTCAGTACCTAGAAATAAGACTTCCAAAACACTCTATATGTACAGCTATTTTGTGTATCCTTTCAAATGGGTACTGACTTGTGGGTAAGCTTCACTGCTTTGTGAATGACAAGGTTAGCAAAGAACAGGATTGATTATCAGCCTCTTTCTTTTTTTTCTTCTTAGTTTAGGTCCCCATGCACATTTACCTGCAAAATGGATTTTTCTTAGCCTACTGTGCCTGGCCAAGATGTTTCTCTAAATTATACCTCCTTATAAGAAACAGTAATAAAATAACACAGTGCAACACTATTCATAGAAAGGCCTCAAAATAGCTGTCTGCAAAGGCAGATTAGTTTGTAGGCACTGAGCAATAGTTCTTCAAGCCTTTTGCATTTCCATCTTTATTTTTTCAAAAATAATTTGTATAACAATGTCTTGTATGCTTGTCCCCTAAGCATTAGTGCAATAAAAATAACATGCATTAAAGCTGGTCAGCAAACAGGTGGTAAACTTTTAATAACCCTTACTCCTAACTCATCTTGGCATTGCTATGAAGAAAAAGCTATTAACAAAACTAAAAATCTAGTTCAGTGTCATTTCATTAGCTTAAAAAAATATTTTCAGACTCCTCCTCCACCCCAACATATTGTCTGCTTTGATTTCACTTTCCAAAGAGGCTGTCATCTAACTTGTGGGACTCTCAATGAAACATCAAAGGCACAGTCTAAACGCACTGTGCAAAGCTCATAGAAAAAGAGTGTACAGCTGGAGCACACAGCTGCGTATTGCATCAGACCACCAAGGAGCACTCCATGCTCACTGCTGTTTCCATTGATGGAATTTAGCTTTTCCTCTTTGAGGGTGTAAAGAGGCTCCTTCTTGTTCCTCACATGACTCTTCAGAAACCGGGTACTATCTTCAGATGGTAGAAGTTCTCCCTAAAATTCTCAGCCCATAACTTTTATTTGACTCCCACTCCACACTCTTCAAACACTTTCAAGAATTCCTAGACCTCTACTGATGGAGGGCCAACGGCATGAAAGAAATGTAGATATCCCAGGGGATTTTGGGGAAAATTCTACATTCTGTGCAGAGCTGTGTTCTTTCTTTAGTCTGCACCTGCACAAGTGAAGGACTCACCTCACAATTCACTTCACTATTGCTCATTCCAATAAGAAAAGCCATGTCTAGGGTTAGACCTGACCTATTAGAGATACAAGTTGTATATTTAGGTCTGCAGTTTCTTACTGTTTCAGGAACCCCAGTGCTCTTTGTCCATTTCTATGAATGAAAAACAGTTGGTACACTTTTTTAGAATATTTCTTCTCTTTATGTGGTTTAACCACATAAATAAAGTTATGCACTGGGTACTAATCAATCAGAAAATTTTATGTTTCAAAACCAGGTCAGATGTGGGCTGAGCTGTATGTAACACATGGCTTCTTTCTCTAGGCCCAGTTCAATTTGAAGGAGTTAGATTTCCTATTGAGCAAATAAGTAATTTCTAGTATTACCCCTTGTAATGTGTAACTAGTAAAGCACAAGAGATAAGAACAAGCTAGTTTCTATTCTAGCCACTGCTGCCATGTCAGAATTATTTTGAAAGACCCAAGGCAGTATCTTTCATAATGATAAAGAAAAATGACTGCAAGTGAGGAAAAATTCGTCTCTATACTTACACTAAAATTGAGGGGGGGGAAATAAAATAAAATAATAGAAAAAAAGAAATACATTCTGTGCAACACTTATATAGAAAGCATTCACTGCAGTTTAATGCATAGGAAAAGTAACTCCATGATTATTATTTTTTCAACTAATAATATTCCTTTCAGTGTCAAGCCATGGCTTAAAAAAATAGGCAAGCATGTTTTCAGAGGTTTTCCTTTCCAGATTACACCATATGGTTACCACTTGTCTAATGTGAGATATGCAAAACACCCCATAGACTACTGAGTGTTCTCCTTTTTGAGATGACACATGCTTATAACAGAAACAGAACCAGCTTTCTACCCTATTATTACATTCTCATAACCTGGATCTTTTTTATTAGGTGCAAATAGGTGACTTTTTTACCAGGGCCATTGTTCTTTCTATGTCCTATATGATTTTTTTTTTCTGTTTTGATTGGTAAATTTACAAATAGCTTGGAAATTGTAAATTAGGTCTGCTCCAGGCTCCTGTTTTTGTGGAGTAATATAAGACTGAACCAAATTGTCTACAGGTCTTCTTCAGCTTGCTTGATAATTTCATTCTTCATTATAAAGCCTCAGTGTTTATTAGGCTCTTGAGTGAATCAAGCTTCTCCAGTAAAGTCCAAAAACATGTCAGCAAGCCATCAGGAAATTCAAACTGCTGTGTACAGAGGAACTATTAAGAGCTGCTAAACTGAGAAGTGATATTATGTAGATGACTGAAACATTAACATCTTCTCAGCATTTTGGAAAATGTGAGGAAATTTCAAAGCCATATTGATGCAATTTTGTAAAAGGAATTGGGCTATTGTCTTCTCTCTGCATATATGCCTTTCTTCTGCAGAAATATCTGTGTTCAGAGATTTCAATCCAACCAGAAGAGAAACAGCGGAACATGTATTAGGAAAATGGTATTTCTATAAAAAGTTTTCTTAAAATATAAATTATTTTGAGAAAACAAGTGAACCTTTGTCTGATCTTGAGATAAAAGGACTTGCCAACTGAGTGGGATTTCAAGAGGCTTCAAATATATTTTCAGCTCCATACTCAAATAATTAGAGTGATATGGTCTGTTTGGAAAAAATTACACAAATCTACTTATAAGGAAGGAACATTTTCTCCACAGACGAAAAGGCTGCTTTTAAAGGAAACACCTTGACAGATGTACCAAGGTAGCAGAAGTTCCAAAATGAGCTGATTACACCTCCAGTATCAATGAAATGGTAGTCAAAAACTTACCTTTGGGATACCTCACCCAAGCACTCAATAGAAGTAGGAAATATTTGTCAGAAGAGGAAAAAAAGAAAAGACAAGCAAGCTTCAGCAACTGCCGGTTGAGGTTTTTTTTCATCTTTTAGGTGACATTTTTGTTTAGCTGCTTATTAAAGAGTTGTGATTTGATAATCTAGATACACTTAGAAGGTAATGCAATTTTTCAGGTAATGTTTCATGCCTGAAGTGTGGTTTAAGCTTAGCCATTTCTTTTTGTCAGCTCAATATTATGACCATAGAAATCAAAAGCCAAAACTGTAGATATCACACATGTGCTTTAAATGAATAGTAAATGACTTCTGGTCTCTGTTTGACTACAAATGGAGCTGATGCATTGTCAAGCAGTAAATCACCCTCAGGATTTCCAAGTGTCCTCAGTGTCAATCCATTGTTCACTTATTTTTCTTCATTTGTGACCATTTATGGGTAATGGTTCAACCTCATATAACACGTAGCAATCTCCTGTGTGTTCAAGGCCATCAAAATATGATTGTATTAAGTGTAGTATGTGTTTTCTTTTCTCCTTTTTAATGAAAGTTGAAGGAAGAAAGGAAGAAGGACTTCATTGTCGAAACTCTTCACTTCAGCTTCAAACAATAAACTGGTATTTAAAAATGTGGATGGAAAATAGAAGCTGAACTCAGTAGAAACTGAGGGAGTGGAAGAAAAAAACCATAACATTAAATCAATATCTTCCTGCGACCTGAGAATATACTTAAACATAATGGTCTTAATATGCATTTCCTGGGGGTATATGAAGTGCAATAGTTTTTAGGAGACATTGTCATGACTCACACTGGATTGGGAAACGACAGCTACAGAAGAGAATAAGATGAAATCCCACAGGTATTACACCCTTTTTACTCAGGCAAACTGCCACTGTCACAAGGAAACCAAACTATAAAGGAACCATAAGAGTTAGGTTACAAAATCATTCTCTTCTTCCAATTCTAAGTTGTTCCTAGCTGTATACTCCGAATTGTTGTGTCCTGCGGTGCCTAAGTGACACAGGCAATGAAGCTGAAACCCCTGAGCAACCTCTACATGCTGCTTAAAATCTAATTGGTTTAATGTATAAAAAAAAACAATTTGAAAACTTTTAATGTCCTGACTATTGGACAGTTGATGCTGCTATTCAAACTCCACACTCTTTTCTTCCTTGCAGTGGAGTACCTGAATTTAACAACACATGGGCCTCATTACACTCTATTTCCAAGAAGGAAAAGTATGTGTCTTTCCTATAGGTCTTTCCATTGTGTAGAATATATCTAATTCATTTCAGTTTTCCTCAAAGACCAGTCTCTTCAATTTTGATGCTGAATGACACCCACTAAGCAAACAGTTTTCTTGAAAAACCACACAAAATTGTGTCATATAGGTACAGCTAATAGGTTTGTGCAGGCTTGAAGAAGTCTTTTAGAAAGGCATGGTGGTTATATCAAGATGGCCAAAGCTGTAATGATTTCTTCCTTATAAATTCACTTTTAACTAAATGTCTATTGTCCTCAAGAAAAATTCTATTGTTATTACTTCTTGCCATGTATTTAATTACATAGCCTTTAGAGCATTAGAATAATGGAATTATAGAATCATAGAATCATCTGGTTGGAAAAGACTTTTAAGATCATTGAGTCCAACCATAACCTGTCCACTACTAAAACATGTCTCTAAGCACCTCATCTATCCGTCTTTTAAATACCTCCAGGGATGGTAACTTGACCACCTCCCTGGGCAGCCCATTCCAATGACTGATAAGCCTTTTAGTGAAGAATTTTTTTCCTAATAGCTAATCTAAACTCCTGGAGCAACTTAAGGCCATTTCCTCTTGTCATATCACTTGTTACTTGAGAGAAGAGACTGACCTCCACCTCGCTACAACCTCCTTTCAGGTAATTGTAGAGGGCAATAAGGTCTCCCTTCAGCCACCTTTTCTCCAGGCTAAACAACCCCAGTTGTCTTAGCTACTCCTCATAAGACTTGTTCTCCAGACCCCTCACCAGCTTTGTTGCCCTTCTCTGGACACACTCAAGCAACTCAATGCCCTTCTTGTAGCGAGGGGTCCAAAACCAAACACAATATTCAAGATACAGCCTCACTAGTGCCAAGCCATAAAGAAGTCATGGCATCTGAGATCTATTTTTTATAATTATTCCTATTGTTATTAGAGATCATGAAGTATTATAGTGGATCTGTTGAACTGAATGCTTTTCAGTACCAGCAATACTGTCAAGGCTCTGATTTTGGCTACTGATGCTCAAGGTTAGCTCTCAAAGAGTGCACCTGCATAACCCTAGGCTCCATGGAAACAGCTGTCTTGTGAGGCTGAGAGGAAGGACCATCACCCTCCTCTCTCCCATCTCCTTCACTCAAAAGTTTCACATAAGTTCAGGCCCTTGCACTTGATCAACATTGCAGCTGCTTCTCTTCCTATCATTTTCCCCTCCTGATCCTGATCTCTTGACTTGACATGGGGACCTGTCCATCACTATGGTCCTGCCTGGTGGTCTTGCCTGTGGGTGGCCCTGGGTACTGTCACTGGACCTGCTCTGCTCTTCTTGCCGTGGTACTATGAGGCTGCATGCCATGTGGGTTAGGGCACTGCTCTGTCAGCTTTACTGCCACTCCCAGCTCCCTGAACCCTGCTGTTCAGCTGCCTGCTGCTCCCCAGTGCCTACTTGGGTTTGGGTGGCTAATATTTAGTGTCTTGCTCAGCAGAGAAGTATTTGAGGTGGCAGATGAAAATTCCTAAAGTCCATCTCAATTTAAGTGTAGAAGTATATATCTCAGCTGCAAGTGAAGTGGTGCCTGTGGGAAAACACTTCCCTTTATGCTGAAGGGAAAAAAGACTCAGTAAGGGAAACATCAGCCTTTCCTAGAGTGGGTGTCTTCCAGAAGTTGAGTCCAGAGTAACCTCAGCACTGCTTTAGCATTACATTCAAAAGCTGGAAATTATTAGATGGTATATTCAATGAATCTGACATTTCTAGGCAAATTTCTAGGCGCGATCTGAGAATGGAGAGGAATCTGGCTCAGGACACTTTTATTTCACTAAGCCATGCTTTTTTAAAAAAAGAAAAATTAGGTAAACAGGTTAAACAAACAAGCTCCTCTCATTTCCAATCATTCACTAGGCACAGGGAATTGTAAGTTTAATTGAAAATTAAAGAACATTTTTTAGATTTCCACATTTCTCTTTTTCTTCCTTTTAAAAAAATATATAACTTATATTTATATTTTAAACTAAAGGTTTATTCAATTTAATTTCTTCTAAAGAAAAGTCACTGCCTAAAACTCAGGGGCTGTACATGCAAAACATGAAATTATGAGAAATTAATTTAGTGAAATACATACACAATAAGTTTAAATTATACTGGGACATACACCTTGCCTGAAAGTGTTTTTAGGTGTCTACAGGTGGAAGACTGAAAAATAAAATTCTAGAGTTATTGTGCAAAGGATGAAATACAGAATCTGCAGTTGAAAGGTGAATGTGAAAAAGGGGTAAAAATCCACTGTGTTTGAAAATATTCCAAAGCACATCCAGAGAGAATATAGACTAGTTAGAATTCCTATATAAGTTTGGGCAAAATTATTTTTCTACAGCAAAATTAAACAAGGTTGAACAGTTCTACTTAGTTTGTATCAATAAATTATACTACGAATTATTTTACCATATAATGATTTCCATGTATTTGAAATAAGTGAAGAAATGTAATGCCATTATAAGAAAGGTCAATGTCATTTAAAGAAATGGGAAAGTACAGGTAATATGATCTAAATGAGATATTTAACTGAAAGCTAAAATATATTAAGTATTGGATATTTCACAATCCAAGTATTGGTTTGGTAGCAGCATAAGTATTTAAGCACTGTGTAATTTTAGTAACTTTCTGCATATAATTACTGACAAATTAGCTGCAGTATACAGGATCAACAACAAATGAATATTCCATAACTGATTACAAGTATAAAAAAATTTACTCCTGGAAGGTTGTTGTGACAGTGTTTTTAATGAATACTTGACATTATTAATACTGTATTTATTTATTTCACATTGAAATTTAACCTGGTATTTGGCAATGATATAAAAATAGATGATCTCTGACTTGAGGATCTTACATAAAATGACAATAGGCCAAAGTGGAGAAAGAATAAGAACAGATAAGTTGATAAAGCTCTTTGGAAGTATAAGATGAGTGTCTCTAGTTGATATCTAAAAATAGCCATTAATCCTGAGAAAAAAGAGGAAAATGCTTTTCTCCACCTACGCAGGGCTTTACTTATTTCTGAGAGAAAAACTGGAGGATTCTTTTGTTTTCATTATCATTTTGTTCAGTGTTGTAAGTGATTTATTTAGTGATTTAAATTATACTATTTGTTGTCCACTGCATGAAATAATTCTTAGACTCTGACCCTTCAGTTTTATCATCCCTCTTTTTTGAGCTGTAGCCATGTTTCTGACCATCAGAAAACTGCAAGCATAGCTTTAAATAAACACTGAGATTTTCAGGGAAACTTGGTATTCTGAGAGCTGGCATTTTAAGTAAAAGACCAAATATCTGGGAACTTATGATAAAAATCATGTGAGTTGACAATGCTGCCATCTAGCCTTTGAAACGTAATCAACAGGAGAAATCTGATGCAAAGTAGTGAATGTCTACATTAGCTCCCTAATTATCGGGCATCTAAGAGGATTCCCTGCAGTGAAGTCATGACAGCTTGACCACTGACAATAAGTCCTCTGACATAATTCTCAAGACCAGGACTGTATAGGAGTTGAGCTAGTTGACATCATATGCTCAGATGTTCAGAGGCTGTTCAGATTGCTGTGAAACCCACCATTAAACAAATTAAAAAGCCAGCAAGCTTCTGTGGGCTATCCTTTAAGAAAGAATTATGAACTTTGGAGTACATCATATGCTGTCATGGCTGGAGACCTCTGTAAGTTGGACTGAAGTTATGAAAAGCTAAAAGACTTAAATTATAAAGAAATCATTTTTTCTATATCTAATTATATTCCTCTCATTAGTATTTCTTTGATTTAAGCTACAAGTTTGGGGTCCTTCATATTACCTAAGAAGATCAAAGAGCAATCATCTTATGTACATAGGTAGGATTGTTTGTGGGTTTTGTTTTAAATGCTGTATTTTTAGATGAGTTTTACGTGCACATGTAAATCTTTGTATGAGATATATAATTCCTACATGTATTAATATATGTAGACTGTTATCACGTTTGAAATGCTAATTTGTTTTTTTTTCTGTTCTTGTTTTAAAACTAGCATTTGTCCTTGTTTTGTTCTAGCCTGTTTCACAATAATTGATTTTGTATTCACTTGTTAATTGGTTTAGTTGTTACTTTATTGAAATTCATGGTTTTGCTTATGTCCTGAGGAGGGTTTATTTTCACTGGTAGTCACTAATTGCACAGTGTTAAGCATTCATAAGCTTGCAACTTCTTCATAAAGCAATCAACACACTTTATTAACTTCCTGAGTCTCTGCTCTGCTCACTGAATCATAGCATTTGTGATCCTGCTCTTAGCTGAAAACAGGTGCCATATTTGTATAATAAGAAACTCTTTAAAATGAACACATATTTTACTTTTAAAAGACTAATTTCTTGGAGAAAAATTGCTATAATTATTATTATTTATCTCTACAACAGAAGCATTAGGAGCATCAAAATCAGAGATACATTGTGTTATGTGCAGAGCAAGAGAATAACAGGCACTCAAAGCACCAAAAAGCCTACAGAGTAAGGGTTAGACGGTTCCTAACCACATTAGTCACACAAGGAGCTTAGAAAGGAAGCAAGCAGAAGTGCCATGCATACCAGCGTAGCTTTGCAAAAGCAACGTGTACCTTCTGCTTAGGAACTTCCCTTCCTGGCTGCTTCTTTCCAATGCAAGCAGAAGGAACAAAGAAAGAAAGAGATCAAACAGAGATGCTGAATGCTTCATCTGGTGACCATCAAGCATGGGCAGAAACAGCTCCGTCTGGTGTGACTCCTTTAGGAAACAGGTGAGTAGGAGCTGTGATGTGTCCTGGTACCCCACACGCCCTGTTCCCCAGTCCAAGGCGGATCTCACTGAGGGTCTCAGCAGAGACTGGGCAACAGCCTCTTCCCCTCACAATCTGAAAAACAGGAGTGAAATGAAACCCAGTCTGATACTGAGGTCTCAAAGCTTTTAAAGTCTCTACAGCTGTGCTGTGAAAGGAAATACAAAATTCAGCACACCAGTCACAGATTCCTTAGCTCTAGCTTCCCCTTTCCAATTCCTTTAGTTTTCATCCTTACAACTTTGATCTTTTCCTCACGAAACCACTGTAGCCGTCTTTTATCCTTTGTAATCCAGTTAACAAGAGAAAATTTAGGTTATATTGTCTTAATAACGTTGCCTGTAGCATTCCCAAATCCTTACCCTCCGCCAGAGGATTATTATATTGTTCCCCATTGCTCTGTTTGTCTAAATAAAATCTGACTGAGCAATATAGCAGTATACTCTCAGCTTCTCTCTCCAGCTTTCTTGGTGATAAATTCCCAAATAAGTACTATACACTTAGTTATTGCCTATCTAGAATTACCACAGGTATACACACACATTACTATAAATATATTTGTATGATGCATATGAGAGTACAGCCCAGGAACACCCGGCCTGAGCTCTCCCTTTAGCACAACCAACCTTTCCCATGAATTATTAGCTGCTGTCTGTGTGTCAATGCTTGGTCTTCCTCAGGTTTGGAGGAATCTGTCTTCTTCCACAGCCTGGGGGAAAGGAGGTGAAATGAGCTTCCTGGAGTCCAGACCTATCTCTATTGGCAATCCAAATTCAGCTTTGCATTGCAGCCAAGAGCTTTTGGGGCCTGGCTGACAAAACCTGGGTATAATTCTGTTGTTGTTTGAATTCAGATAATTCAGACACATGTTATGTATTTTTTACCTTTTCAATTAGTGTATGTAGATGTGTTTCATGTCCCCATCCAGACAGACAGCTGAGCAGAAATACAGGCAAACAACCATATTAAATATCAACCGTACAGAATAACTCAATTCATTTAATACATAAATTTTGTATGAATATTAACTCTCTGGATGATTTCTCAAGTGGTGCTTGGTTGGTTTTTTTTGTTTGTTTGTTCTGTTATTGCTGTGGGAGGTTTTTTGCAGTACTTTTTTTTGCAGTACTTTTACTGTTTCAATAATCCCATGCTTTTTATAGGGGGACTGCATGTGGATATTTTATACCTGTCACTCTTGTAGACATATGAATCACATTTTCCTTTCTGTGTTTTCTTCAATCCTTTCTTTGCCCTTCAGTCTCCCACCATTACTCTGTCGGGCAAACTTTGTATCTCCTGTCATTTAAAACTCACCTCAAAATGCCTTCTGAGAAGAAAATGTTATGCTTGCCCACAGCTAGAAGGAAAGAGTTTGTCAGACCAAAGCTATCACTGACAGAAAACATTATATTTTTCCAACATCTTTTAGAAAAGGATTTCTGAGGGGAAAAAAATTTGCTTAGAAATATCATAGTCTGATCAACCAATCTTTATATTGTCTGGATTAAATAATACACTACTGGCATGGAGACGGTTGCTCTTTGCTTCATTCCATGTACTGACAAACTCAGTAGAAAAATCAAAATAATTTATAACTGTCCATTCATGTTGTAAATTATAAACTCTATGTTCAAACAACCATATAGTTTTTATCTGTACCTCTAAGCTGAATAAGAAGCTACATATCTATGTTGGCATCAGGATAGGAAAATACAGCAGTTCGCTGTCCTTACTGTGGATTGCTTCCTATCATCTCAGTATGGCTGAGGCAGTGTGAAGTTGATATTACAATGCTCCTGCAAAGGAAGCATCCGCTTATGAGAGTGATAGGAATCTGAATCCTATGGTCATTACATTCTTCATAGTAACATTTCTTAGGCTGACACTTCATAGAAGTGTTCACATTCATTTTAAATTCGTTAAAGCGTAGAATTGCCTTTGCATTTTTGATAAAATACTGGTTTACATTCAGAAAGAGCTACTGTCTTCCAATCTGGTACAGCTTTGTGCATGGAAAACATCACTTCATACTCTTTATTTAACTTGCAAGCTTATTGTGAAGATTAATTAGTGAATATACATGAGGCACATTGAGATCCTTAAGCAAAAGATGTTCTCTATCATACTTATGTAGACATTAATACCTTTAAAAGCATCCAATCTGTACAGCCAAAGCAGTTATCTTCTTATATTTCATGTTATTTCACAGGCTGCTTAAATCAATGCTTCAGTCAGAAAATGAAAGCAGAAGAGATTTCAGCATTTTTCATGACCTAACCTTACATGATTTTTTTCTCTTTCATAAAAATATACAACTAATCTCACCAAAGCAACTATTTATCCTCCCATCATTTCAGTTCTGCGAGGCTGATGAGTTTTGCCAGCATTTGTTTTTGAATAGTTTATATGCCTTCAGTATGATTAATTTTAGCTCAGGCATAGAAATAACAGAGAATAAAATCTCTTCACTTTAATAACCACATGGAAACACTAGAAAATGTCTCTTAATAGAACAGTTATGTTTTGATAAAATAATGAACAGACAAATGTATATTAAATTTCCGAAATACTCTGTAAGGCAGGGAAATACAAAAAATAAATTTAAAAAAAAGAAAAGAAAAATGATAAGGAAGAATATGAGGAATCGAAAGACAAACAGTTTTCTAAAAAGGATAAAAAAAGACCAGAAGCACAAAAGCATGATGTACTCTCTTTAGAAAAGCAAAGTGTTTCCTACAAGTGAATAATGAGATACTTTTTCTAATTCACAGCTTTGTATTTTCTGTCTTTCTGTGGATCAGGACCTTCTCTTCAGTAGTGCAGCATGTTTCTTAAGTCTGAGACTGTTTCTTTTATCATGTCCTATCACATTTAGACTTGTGTAGGACCCCATCACAGCTACAGATAGGGTCTACCTGTGAGACGAGCACAGGGCAGACTCTGAAAGCTGGTGTCACACCCCACCCCAGCTATCCCCCAGACTCAGTTCTTTAATAGGATTTAGCAATTGTGAAGAAAGAGAGAGGGGCCTTGAGACAAGACAGCTATCCATGGCTGGTTCACATGGGATCTGCTAGTTTCTTGCATTTCCATGAATTCCAGAGTGGGAGGTTGCAATTTTGGGTAGAATACAAAACTCATTGAAGTTATTTGGAGAAATGGCCATTTACTGAGGCATTCTGTATCAACCACAACATTAAGAAGTCTGTTAGACCAGTAAAAATGTTTCTGCACAAGCCAACATTACAATCCTCATTTGACTGTGATCAAGTAAAATCCTTCCCTGATAGTCTGCTAACAAACCCACTCAATCTCCAGGAAAATATTTTAATCAGTTTCTGATGATAGGGTGTGGAAATAGGTGGGCAAAATATGTGTGAGCATGATTTATTTTTTAATTTCTATTTAAATCATTCCATAGCCTCACCAATTTCCCCCAGACAGCTAAAAATCAATGAGCCAGGGACTCCACAGCCCATTGGCAAGCGCCCATCATTCTTCAGAACTTTAGAACAAGCAGGGTGATTAATCCATTTAAATTTACTGCACAGGAAATATTGGAGGTGGCAGATGCTTTCCTCAATTGTGATTTACATTGAGAAGAAAATTAAAACCCTCGCCGTAACAATTAACTGACTGCTCCACTAAATCCAGTGTCATCTCTGGCTTTTTTTCTTTTGGAGAATGTGGCTATAAAAGTTTCTAGTTTTCATGACATGAAGAGGTGAGGGACTGAGGGTTTGGTTTTGTTTTTCCCTTGTTGTTTTATTTCTGTATTTTAAAATTATTAACGACACTCAGTTCCTTGTTTTGGGTTATGATTTTTGGGATGAGGAATCACTAAGGAATGCTGCTTTAGAAACTGATTAATCTGTAGTCATTAAAACACTTCACAGACATTGCAGCAAAATTGTCAGTATCTCTTCATTAGCTCCAAGATAGGGAGCTTTATATAAGTACATCTAAACCTTAGCTGTAACTTCCTCCTCAGGGTATATTAACAGCACAGGATTTTACAACATTTCAGGACTTTATAATAATAATAATAATTTCCTGCTTATTCAGATGCTTTTTCATCACAGGGCTACAGACATTCATCTTAATAACACTCAGCACGTTAATATGGGGCTGGAGGACATTGGGTGATTGAAATTGTAGCTAGTCAATTCCCTCCATGATTTTGAAATGATCCTTCATGGCTATGGAAGATTTACTGGGTTGATTCATATTTATTCTGTAAATTATACTCTTCTATTTTTCCTTAAAACTAGGAGTTGTACATAGGACTAGTTAGGTGTGCAGTGACAGTTCGAGGAGGAACACCCATTACATGAAATGATACAAGTTTACAATACTGAACCTTGTGAACTTTTTCTTCTTCCACTATAAATCCCACAAAGACACACATTAATGGCACTCATTAGCAAATGATCAAAATAGGAGGTACATAGGTAAAATTGTATTTTGCCTGACCTTTTCTCCCTGTTTGCATAATCTGACTAACCTTGGCAAGTGATAAAACCTAATGATTTCTCAGCATTATTAGTATTTTTCATAAACACTCATATTCTTTAGCCAGGTGATTCTCAAACTTTTCGTAGTGTAGGCTGCAAAGCAATGAAAGAAATAACATCCTGAGTGATACCATCTAATTACAAGTTTCTGAGCTGAAAGCATCTGTGGTAAGGTGAAATGTCAATACGCTTGACGTGCTTTTGCTTTTCTCTAGAAATTTCCTTATAGCCACTGCTGGAAATAAGATACTGAACTATGAAACTTAGGACTGAACCAGTATTTATAATATAATGCTGATGGACAAGTATAGAAGATAATTCCTGACACAGCTGCAGAATCAGTTTTGTGCATAACTGGTGTAAGTAATGATATGTGACACTTTAAATGGTATATATGAACTAATTATTTGTATTTTAAGTATTGTAAACATGTCCTTCTTCCCAGCATATAGACCCTACTTACACAGGAAAAAATGTGGGAAAGCATTTGAATGCATACCAGCTGATGATATAAAAAAGTCTTAAATTGTGCATCTTGAGCACTGATATTGGAAGACAGTTTTTCAGAGGTCTTGGAATATGCACTGAAATCCTTTGTCTTTTTAACTCCTGTGGCCAGGCAGTCAGAGAGCTGCTACCACCACCATTATCTGCTGTTGGCTTTTTCTTCAATGAGATTAAAAGCAGCAAGCCAAACCTAACCTCACCGCTCATTTGGATTGGAGATATGCCACAGAGGAACTTGATGAACTACATCTTCTGCCCAAAGCTCAGTTGAGGAGCTGAAGAAAGACAAGAGCTACAGAAATGGGTGACATTCTTCAGCTCTGCAACTCGCTTGTCTTTTATTTGCAGTTTTACAGTGTGTCTGAGACAATCACAGTAACTGCTTCTGAGGACCTAGGCTTCATACCTTGGTTTTCACCTGGTTTTGCAAACATATGGATTTCTTTTTGCTAAGGTACAGGAAAAAAAGGTAAATAGAGAGAACACATAATCTGATTGACTTGACTGTAAAATACTGTTCTGCTACTCATAAGGATGGTATTTACAGTATCTGCTTTTATTAATGAAATAGGAAGTATTGTGTATCTCCTGCTTCTTGCACTGCATATGTAATCAAAAGAGAATTGTATTTACTCTTTTGGAAAACCTCAACAAATACTTGCAGATATTTTACAAGCCCATTTTGGAATCTACAAGTATGAAAAGAATATTTAGCCATATTTTTCCTCAGGAAGAAAAACTAAATTGTTGCACCCTTTTTTCCCCTTTTACTTTTTTAAAAAATCTGTACTAATTGTTATTGTTCACAATTTATAAATTGGGAAAACAAATAAAGAATGGGAAAATGGTCAAAATTACGAAAGAGGAATGTGGAAGAAAACACAGTTTTCTAGCTCCCTGTTTCTGCCACTTGTTGCCTCTCACACATAATTAACTACACAATTGCATTTGCATGTGGCCCTTTTTAAGTTTATTGAAGTAAATTTTTTTTTTTTTTTTTACTCTTTTTTAAGGTTTTTTAAAAAAATTTTTTTTTTTTTTTTTTTTTTACTCACAGGGCATGAGGAAATGCCATTGGCAGTTGGAAAAGAATGGCTGTTCTTCTGTTTAGACCTTTGCTGTAGTTTTCCTGTAAGCTCTCCTCTTTATGGGGAATAAACTATTTCATTCAAAAGAAAGATACCTGTTTGCATGGACTGTCCTTAGAGAAGCAAAAAGGACTTCGTACCCTGTTTTTCTACATGCAGTGACATCAGCAAGGAGCAGGATGTTTTGGAGGCAAAAACTCTGCATACAGCTGAACTTATGCTCTAAGAATAAGATGATTTATGGGGGATGGGGGAGG
>NW_010171191.1:0-6571 GCF_000695765.1 Mesitornis unicolor
GTATCCTTCTCTGAGATGGATGGCCTTACAGTGCTAAGCGAGCACCATCTGTCTGGGTTTGGGGTTAAAGTTGTCCTCCTACGATGGTTGCTGGGAGGCTAGCAAGCCCATTCTACCCATGGACACACTTAGTCTGACCCTTCATTTGAGACCTGTCTGGCATGGGAGACCCTACCAAAGGCATGTGCCACTGCCAGCATAGCTTGCAACCTCATAAAGGCATGCAAGCTTCACCCCCAGATACCCCCTCAAACCAGCCAACACCCCACAAACCACCCTCATAACACCCTCCAAACCCCCAATAGCCTCACAGACAACACCCCGACACTCCGAGCCCCCCCAATACCTCCACATGGGACCCCCCAACACCCTCACACCCCTCATTACCCGCTCAGACTCCTACATGACACCCCTAGCCCCCCAATGCCACCTCATACATCCCCCGTATACCCCAGACCCCTCAATACCCCCTCAAACCACCCTCATGACACCCCCAACCCACAATACCCCCTCAGACAACCTCCCCCAACACCCTGCAAACCCTACACATGACACCCACAGCCCCACAATATACTTAAGTTTTATCAGATTTTAAGTGTGACCATGTAGGTAATTCTATTTAACATTAAGTACATGTTCTTCAGAGCATGAACTAAGTATGTTTGTTAACAAGCCCATTTCCTAGGATTCTCCAACTAAGCAGTTAATTCAAATAGTATGTAAAGTACAAGCACTAACATAAACAAAGACAGCACCATTAAAAATATAGGTCTGCTTTAAAGATGGGATTGCATATGGGCTTTGCCATCCTGACTGTTCCCTGTTACCAATGAGGTTCTTGAGTGCTAAGTGAATGGAGTAATGTTTAGAAACCAAGAGAATATATTTTTTCACAGCTTGCGTAAGGTCCCAACACAATAGTGAGGTATGTTATGCATCCTTTGGAAAAGAAATATTCCAGAAAGTGACATAGGAAAGGCCAACGGTCCCCCAGGCCTGAACATCATCCTTAACAGTGAAGCTGATACATTATTATCAATATCTTGTTCAACGCTTTCACTGATCTAGTAAGCCTGGAAGATGTAACTGCTGAGAGAATCAGTCTGAAGTCTAACTAAAGTGGACACAAGGTGTGTGCCAGAGTCTGAAAGGAACATACAAACACCTGTGGTAACACCAAGCAGAAAATGTCAGCTGGATAACAAGTTCTTCAAGATCTCCTCTTTCTCCCCTATGTTCTCAAAATTTTTGTTCAGTACCTTGGACTCTAGTAAACTACAATATTTACAAAGGGAAGGAAAAAGTGAAGTTATCTGAAAATGTGCAATGAAAACAAGTAAGCAGCATTTCTCATGAAATCTTGAACTTATTTTATTTATACCTTTGGTCACTGTGAGCATTTTTTTTAGTGGTTTGGGTTAGAAAGGGCCTTAAAGATTATCTAGTCCACCCCAGCTGCCTTGGGCAAGGACACCTTTCACTAGATCAGATTGCTCAAGGCCCTATCCAACCTGGCAATGAGCATTTCCAAGGAGGGGCAACCTGTGCCAGTGTCTCCCCATCCTTACAGTAAAGAACTTCTTCCTAATATCTAATCTAAATCTCTACCCTATTTTGATTGCTGGCTACTCCAACAGTAGTTTAATGAGGCCAAATAATGGTTTGATTGTGGATGTAAAACATTCTCTTGAAAGCTGAGAAATCTGGAGCAGTGAGATAAGTATTAAGCTGGGTTTCATCTAACACTTCTAGTTCTTAATTATAAAGCTTACAGTAGAGTGCTAGTAATTCAAGTTTTACTATCCACACTGGCAAATATTGCTTTGTCTTTAGCAGATGCTGTTTATTTTTATCATTGCTTAGTAAAGTTTAAAAGATTTCTAAATCTTCAAAACAGAGCTCTTGCAGAAAGCTGTATTTAACAACTACTCAGGAATACGAAATCAGATTTAAAAGGACCACCGACATGGATTGTGTGACACTTTCTATATTACTTATACATGAACTAAGTGGTTCTCTCTACCCTCTTTCCAATGTTTGTTCCCATTTCTGAAAACAGTTACAGATTAACTAATGTCATATTTATTAAAATTTAACTTGTTTGTTTTCTTTTGCTCAGGAATAATTTTATTACACAAACATATCTTTGCAGATATGACTAAAATAATTAAACCTGTCATCTATATTAATGAATTTGTTTATTAAGATGCTCTTCCAAAAATGAAAGAGACCAGTGAGCAAGCTATGCATCATCTATATGTTAAATTACATTTTTCATGTAAAATGGGCAATAAATAACAAATAACACAGACTTTAATGAAATTATCAGCTGTATTCTAAGGCGAAATATTCAGATCAAAAATCTACCACTTTCAATCTTGAGATCAGAGACTAAAAGCTGAAGAAAAAATTTGTAGACAAACTTGATTCAAGTTGAATAGACACCATGTAATTAATTGTAAAATGCTAAGATTAAAACAAAACAAAGCAAAGCCCCAGACCAACAAAAAATGTACCTTTTTTTTTCTTTCTTACAAAAGCATAGGCCAGTATTTAGGAGAACATCACATCTTTTTGCTAAGGAAGAGGACTTCAGAAAGTAAGACAAAAGAGAAAAAAGACTTACTTTTCACCATATGAAGGACACATTCTATCAAGTGCTATGACAGAAACTATTCCCAGTGAAATTGTTTTGCACGTCTGCAACAGTAAAATGTTCACCTGTTGGAAATGTTATTTTCTATGTGCTTTACTTTTGTCTCACTACAATGCAGTATGAAATAAACTGACAGGTCTTTTTATTATTTTTTTATACCAGATGGCTCAATATTTTACTAAACTAACTATATTTATCCATAGAGAAAGGCTGATGTTTCATGTGTAGAATATCTCAATACCTCCAGCCTCTAACTGTCTATAGTTAAAATTACATAAACAAAATAAGTGTGGGAAAATATCTTGTCAACCAGTCTGCAGTGATAGCGTATGGAAGGGACGAAGGCAAATATGACTGTTCTCTTAAATTAAATTTATTATAGTATACTATTTTTCTTCAGGATTATAATAAAAAAAATAAAATGCTCATGCTATGCATGAAGTCACCTGTGAAATAGCTTCAGTCCATGTTCAAGGCAGTTAAAGAAGCAGAAAGCGATCTGAGGCCAGGTGCTTTAAAACAAAATATATGAGAGGGAATGAACTGAACTGTACAATCTTATTGGCATCTGGATCATTGTGTTAAAACAAAACAAAACAAAAACCCAAAAAGATAAAACAATGTGTATACATTAGGTTGGTCAAAAAGTAATTGTGGGGTTTTTTTGTCCTTGTACTTTTGCACCTGTACTTGTACTACTGTATTTTTTGTGGTATAATTTTTAATGATACTATATTCGGTCCTTTTATTACTTCAGACAAGAGGAAAAGGCCTCTACATTGATACAAGCAATGTATAAATGTCCTGCAAGGTTAGCCTAAACGGAGCATGATTAAAGCTTGTTTGAGTAGCTTCAGACATGAGGCTTAGGGTGTCATATTTTGTTTGGAGCAAAACTTTAATTTTATTTTGTTTTTCTAATTAAAAAGCCAAAACAGGATCTGATTTTAGTTTTAGATACCTGACTGATAGAATTGAAACATTTTTTATTCTGGATCATACATTTCTTCCAACAAACTTCACAGGCAAGTTAAATCTACATTCTTTTAAAAGAGAGACATCCTGATTTTCTCTTTGACATCTCAGCTGACATCTTGGTTAAAGATACTTTCTCACTGAAGGATGTGCTTTTCTGCTAAGTTCATGGAATAGTTTATCAACACTGAATTACAGAAGTGACGAAAATGTTCTTGATTGTAGTGTAAATATATAAACCATTTTTCCTCACCTTGACAAAAAGCCAGATTGCACTGCAGTCTAGGTAATTCTTTTTCAAAGTGTTTACAAGAACTTAAGCCACTTTCAGTTTAGTTACTTCTCTCCAGCTGGTCAAGTGAAACCTTTTGTTGTCAGCCTCTGTCAGGAGTAATTGCAGAAGAGACAGATCTTTAAATTTTTAAAATACTGCATATGCAAGAAACTACATAAAATTAAAACTCTTTCTTCTACATTGCCACTACATGTCCTCCCAGACAATTTCATATCTAGGACTAAGAAAGGAAGAATAAATCTGGTAGCTTTTCAGTGAAGAGTCTGAGAGTATCAGAGAACAGAAATATGAAATGACTTGGGCAGGGAATGACCTCATCAGATTGAAAGAACCCACAACTTGAAGTGTAGTGCAGCTTTTCTGCTTATCAGATGTAAGTCATCACTAGGGCAGCATATCCTTGGTTAAATCACTGTCTATTATTTCATTCCATGGTGAACTTCAAAGGGAATGATTCATAGACGATTCAGTGAAGGCTGTCATTTGACAGCTTGGGTTGGTTCATTGCAAATGAGTCTGTTTCGATTTAGTTTTCTTACATCTTAATTATTTCTTATCTCTAGCATCTTCCCTCCAAATAGAAATTTCTCTGATAGTCATAGCCTAAAAATCCCTTCAGTGATCTTGTATGAACACACACACAAAAGAGTAAAATAAAAATAATGTAGCAAAAATACAAAAATGGACTATGCACCAAATTCTCTCTGCTTTGCATTTCCACATGCATAACCCACATCTCTAGTAACTGACAAATCTCCAATTATTAAAAATACCAGTCACTGAAGTAAAGCAGTGGATATCCTGCATGATCTTGAGACCCAGAGGTTGAAAGAGCTGTTAGGTTGAAGAGAGTCGGCTCTGAGGACCAAAACATGGCAAAATACCGGGAGCAAGGAGACTCCAAAGTAAGGTAACTTTTCTCTTATATTACCTGCATATGTTACTCAGTTACATTTCTCTCTACGTATAAATTTATGCTTCCTATGTAAATTATATACACAATTTATTAACAACACAATACACTATACATATGCCTGCAGTATATATATATATATTTTGTACCTAATATGTATGTACTAATAATGAAAGGGTTAAATATGCAAAATCATATTTGCCATGAAGCTGTACCTGCAGAGTTATCTCAATTTGACATTTCTTCCTCAAATGTTCAGTTCATGAATTTCAGTTGTCTATGAAAAAGTGTTCAATATAAAAAAATGTCCTTTCTTTTCACCATACAAGTGTGTTAGGTAGACATTTTATCTAATTTTTAAAGGACTTTAAATAACGAGAACAAAATATTTTGCAATTTTATATCTTAATATGACTAAAGGGTTGTGAAGAATGATCTTATCTAAGCAATCACTCCAAACATCCATGTTCAGCAATTTGTGAGGTTTTAAAGCTGGTTGCCATATACACTTACTGATGGCTTTGTTAAACCATGTAGAACTTTACCCTCTGATGATCATGAGAAATTCACCAGTTCTTCACATTAATTATTGATGAACAACTTAGGGTACTTTATCTTTGAGTCACTATTAATTTTTAGTATTTTTCCCACTTTATACCGATGTTATATATTTGCAGAATTAAATGTTATGTGTATTGAATTGATACAAATGCTGTAGCAGCCAAGGCTCATAAGTAGCATAATATCTTAAGCTACAGCAGATGGACAAGCCCAGAATCTCTTTACTGGGTCATGCCCAAATGCACACTAAAATATTGGCATCAGTTAACATCACATGAAATATTAAATCCATATTCAAATAAAAAGCTTCCGTTGACTTCTTCAAGGAAATGTTTTCTGCACTTTTTTCAGCTACGGTTTCTGAAAATCTGTTATCTACCCTATACATTGTAAATTAATTAACACTTGTTTTTTTCCCAGTCCTGATCTCTGACTATTTTTTCTTTAACTTTATATAGTATAAAAATACTAGTTGATTGATCTTTTGAAGTGTTAACTCATCTAAGCTTGGACTCTAATATTTTGTTCTGTGATCTCTCTCAGATTTTCGAACTAAGATAAGCTTGTCCAGGCCACATACGGTCTGAGAAATGTCTAAAGAGTGGTCTGATATTGCAGAGAGAGGGAGTGACAGCTCTGCCTTCCTTTGCCAATAGAATCTCTCACTCTAGCACATTAAAATCTCTGAAACAAGCCCATGACCAGGGATTCTTACTATGTCAAACATTTTTATCTCAAAAACTTTGTCTCTATAAATTGGAAAGGACTGGGGTGTGAGATGGCTGGGGTGTGGGATGACAATAAAAAGGGTTTCTATAAATATATTGGCAATAAAAAGAGAACTAAGGAGAGTCCCCCCCCTCTAGTAGATGTGGGGAGAAGCATAGTGACCGAGGATGAGGAAAAGACTGAGGTACTTAATGCCTCCTTTGCCTCAGTCTTTAGTAGGAAAACCAGTAGTACTCTGGGTACCCAGTCCCCTGAGCGGAAAGACAGGGATGGTAACCACAGTGAAGCCCCCATAATCCATGAAGAGGTGGTTAGCAACCTGCTACACCACTTAGACATACACAAGTCTATGGAGCCAGATGGGATTCACCCCAGGGTCCTGAGGGAGCTGGCAGATGAGCTCGCCAAGCCACTTTCCATCATTTACCAACAGTCCTGGCTG
>NW_010171192.1:0-6691 GCF_000695765.1 Mesitornis unicolor
CTGTGATTCTGTGTGATTCTGTGATTTTCCTCTCTTCTGGGTGAAGCAAGCAAAGCAGCAGCAAAGTCAGGCTTAGGACCAGTTACAGCTCACTAGAGCTGCCTGCACAAGAAGGCCTTAAGGCTAGAACTGAGTGACAGGGAAGACCCTGCAGAAGCAGGAAGTGGGTCATGCTTTTCTGTCACCCTGGTTGCAGCTTGGGTCTTGTAGTGTGACATTCAAGAAGCCTGAAAAACACAGGCAGATGAATTCACTTGACAGTACGCAGCAGAAATGCTGCTCACTCTGTCACTGAAGCCAAAGCAGCTCCACCACAAGTGTCAGCTCTAATAAACATGCATGTGCTGAGACTGCAACATCGAACAGGGTGAGTGAACAGGGAAAGATGAAGAAAATTGATACCCAGCAGGAAGAGCTCCCACCACAGAGACAAATACAGCCAACCCATGAAAGCCAAGGAAGCAAGAGGATGAGGCCCAAGACAAGTTGAAAGCACACTTTGCTAAGGAGGATCCCAAGAAACCATCAGACCCATGATATTGAGATGCCAGTGAGCTATGGAAAATGCTGAAGAAGGGAGCCATCCATAATCTCAGAATTGTGAACTTTCTGCAGGGCAATGTGAGATACCATAGTTGCCCATCAAGTAACCCAAGCTCCCCTGCTTGCAACTCTTCATGTGTTTAGCCTCCAGTCATTCTAAAACTAGCAAAGTTTCTGTTTTGTGAATCAGAGCAGAACTATGTAAACCTCCTTTGAACATGGGGATCCTAAAGGCTTACGAGAAGAGCAATGGTGAAGCAGTCAATGTCATATCAAAATGCAGGCAGACTTGTGAGTGCTTGTTTTCTAGGGAGAGAAAAGAGGACACTTTCTCCATAATGAGAAGCCAGTTGTCTCTTCAGTCAGGACACACACGATCTGTTGAGCTGCCAATGGTAGAGGGCCCAGAAACAACTTCTCAGTATCTTTGGTTCAAACCAGCATTATCACCATTTTCAAGCAATGCCCAGTGTTGCAATAAAATCCAGAGACAGCCTCAAAGCTGAGCAGAGGAAACAGATGAAATCATCAGACCTCAGATGTTGCAGCTGTAGACTCCAAGACGGAAATGAAGCAGAGAATGGAATCTTTTCCAGAGGATGTGAAACAGGACCAGAGGATAAATTCTGCTTGACATCCAGGTTCACCACTATACTATCAGCGTCTTTCTGAGCACTCTCAGAAATGTGCAAAACACATTTAAAACAGTAATCCATGTAATGCTGTCACAATCCATTGCAGCTGGTTACGACGACATTGCTCAAGTGGGAAAACAAAAGCATTTAGAGAATATATTATGAAATATACCAAAGCTGAAACTTTTTTCTGCAGCCTGCTGAGAACTAGCAGAACAGCCCAGAAGCAGACACTGTTTGCTGCACCAGCAGTCTGCCCTTTCCACAATAGCAATGGAGACATTCACATGGTACAGCCTTCAAGCATCCAGAATCAAAGGCATTGTGTTTTCTTGAATAAGAGTCAAAATTCATGCAAGAAGACCGAGAGCTTTGCATCAAATGAGAAAATAAATAAGTAAATAGCCTTGAAGACTTTAATTTAAATGAAGCTTCCCTCCTCTCAGGTGTATAAAGGAACAATTACATGCTACATGCAGAGGCAGATAACAAGAGGCAAGGCTGTAAGGGCAGCATCCCCTCATGGAAACCATCCCATCAGTCTTCCTATTGAAGCCAGTTGCTTCACAGATTTTTGTTCTTATTTTCATGGATAGCGTGTATGTTTGGATACATCAACATACAGTCATTACACACAACGTACAAAGCACAGACACATCTAATCAAATCCATCAATATAACATCTCTGAACAGTGACAGTACAAGCCCCAAAATACTGTCATGTGAAAAACTAGACATGTTTAGAGGCAGGGTAATCTCTCAGAGTACTCTTGTAAGCTTTTTTCTTTGCTAAGGCCAGGCCACTGATTGAAGTTCTCACAGAAAAAGTTAATCAAAAGGAAGCTTCAAAAAAAATTCAATAAAAGTAAATGCTAAATGAGGTCCATGTTAGAAGTTAAAGACACGTAGGGACGTTTTACATAAAGGTGCATAGACAGTTGCATTGCATTATACCTCTATGCAGATACTTATTCAGATGTGGTACTGGATAAAGCTTAACCAAGATGAGAATTTAATCCTGAGCGACTATGTCTACACCAGGCTTTAAACAGCTGAATTAATCTGTCTTTAAGTTCACATAATTAATAGCGGTTGTTTTTTCTGACTGCTCCAATCTCAAGGAAACCCTGAGGAAGTTACTGCACAATCAGAGATATTCCACTTGCAAGTACTGAATTTTATACCTGAATATTCAATCAGTGGAATATGAAAATATCAGTAGCATATAAAATAAGAAATACCAGTTAGAACTTTCTTATATTGCATTACCTCTGGGGGAAAAAATGCAGTTGGCTGCTATTAGCTGCAGGACAGGTTTATGCTTTCAGGGCTAGCTAACACGACTATTAGCACCATTTCTTGTTGTGAGGCTTGTGAATGTCAGTCAAACTGGAATAGTTTTTCCAGCTTTTTCCAATAATTTTTAATACTTATTCATTAGATTAGCACCATGTTCAGGTAACAAGGGCAGTTAGTGCAATTCCATCATGTATCTGGCTTTTATGTTTTCCACAATGTTTTGCAGTCTAGTTTTAATGACTCATTTCAAACTAACACAAAGTTACGGTAATAAAAGGTAAAATGTTGAAGAAGTTATTTTTTCTGTCCAAATCAATTCCAAAAAACAGTCTGAATCTCTACAAGTATATTTTACATGGGACAACACAAGATGCTGAGTTACAATTTTTGCCACAACCATTTCAAAGGTCACATTCTCAACAGAAGCTGTTGGTTGTGCTTTAATCATCCCTGAAGTGTAAGTCACTGCTGCCAACATGAGCAATTGCTTCATCATACATGTGCCAATTAAGGAGACCAGAACTTGTGTACAGCACTAAGTGACTATGTACTTCCATTTGCATAGAATAAAGCTGCTGTCATTTCTTGGCTACTCCAGCATTCACAGAGGTCAGAAAATCTGTAGAAAATCTGTAATGCTTGCTCAATTAGTGCTAACATTTATTCACTTTTAAGTGACAGTCAAAGGGAGCTTACAATAAGTACCTCAGGCTGGTATATAAATGAAGCTAGTTAGTGGCAAATGCCTAATTTCCTCAGGATAACTATACATTGGCACTGTCAGTGCAAGTAAGAAATAAGTGTATGAATAAACCCCTGACTTCAAACCAGCCCATAGGTGTTGGCAGTTCCTAACACGGCAATAGCAGGAATAAAAGCCTTTGTTGCCCTCTCGGTAAGCACAGAACAGTTCACAAGTTCTAGATTTGCACTACTGCATGTAGATTCTGCAAGAAATCCAACAACTGTAGAGCCTGCTGTGCAGCTTTACTGTGTTATCTTGACCAGGCATTTCAATTAATTTTACCTAAGAATTCCCCCATACCTTTGATCTATTCAGGCATTCAAACAAATCTCAAGGATCTTCGAGGAAAAAAAGCTCTTGAAGTTACAAAGAGGGCAAGCATCAATGTTTGCCAAATATCACAATAGTTCAGCCTTTTTAAAGGCAAAACATATCCAGTTCATTAATCAAAGCCTCCTGTAAGTAAAAGAACCTTTTTCTCCCCCTAACAGCTCACCAAAGTAAAACAAAATAAAATCAGAATGTGTGTGGATATGCTTTTCCATTTGGCGCGTGTCTCAGTGAATGTCTGTGTTCTAGAGCGCTGCAGTCGGCTCCTGTGCATCAACATCACAAAGTAAGGGTAAGACTGAAAGTAACACACACAGTTTGGGCAAGTACCCTTCTATCCACAGACACATAAAGACATCAGGACAACTCTGTTTTTCCTCTTTGTAGCTGAAGCCATTCCATTTCCTAGCAGCTCAGGATTCAGTGCTAAGATACTATGATGGCTAGTTCCTTATGTTCTTGGGGAAAAATGGGACAATAACTTCCAGCCTGACAATTTCAGTTAATTTCTCTGCTTTTATTAACAAGCATATAATATTAATTGGCAAAACACTGGATACAAGCTTCACTATCATAAAATCAAAACATTAAGCAATAATCCCAAAAGGCTTATTCAGACAAAACTAGCCACCAATAACACAAAAATTACACAGCAACACAAAGCATAAAAAACTGTAAACTTTCGAATGAAGCTAAGCCAAAAATATGGTTTTACGCTGTGACAGTTCCAGAATCTTTATTATGCCACATATGAGGATAAAGGCTTAGTGGTTACACTGGCTTATTGTCCTTTAACCGTAAAATAATCTTGTTGCCGAAGGAAAGAACAAACTCTCCTTTTGTCCAGGTAAGTCACTTGAATTCAAGATTCCATTAACCCCATGCTTTGAGTTTCAAATTAAAAAAAATACTGGAATATCAGTATTCAAAAATCCTTCCTGAGGCTCCTTCCTTCAGCCTCACTTAACTGTTCACATGAATGATCCCGCTGGTTTCTGTGGAACCATCCAGGTTATCAGTAAAGTTACCAATATAAGCATTCATAGAACTGGACAGTTAGTTCCTACCGTACCACTGGGATCTGGACTGGTCACTGTGGATTTGACAGATTTCCAAGAATCCCCAAGGATGACCAAACATGGATCAAATAGCAGGACCAGAGCTTTAATTTGTATGTAAATAAAGCATAACTCCACAGTAAAACATTCCTGTTGACTTCCCACAAGATGCAAGTTCCTAGAAAATGTTTGTACTGACTGCAAGTTCTGTTTAAAGCAGAGATTGAAGTACTGATCCATGTTCGTTAATGTTGCTCTCTCTGCAATCTTTTACTTCAACAACAGATCTCAAAACCTTAGTTAGTTATTTTACACAGAGATTCTAGTATATGGGACAATTTTTCCCTGTTGTCAAATTTAGGCAGACTAACTAAACTGTAGGTCGTATTAAAATTTCCAGTGAAACACTCAAACTGAAGTGACTATCTGAGGAAATACAAAAACTTGTTTTTTCCGTGTAGTCAAGCCTTTTGTACAAAATGCATTTTAAGTACTTACTAAGATTAATCTCGCTGATGTACAGACTTGTTGGTGTTTTCCTATTATATTTAGCTCAATGGTAAGATGCATAATGCTGTAAAATAGGCTAGTTGTATAGTTATATTTATCATCCAGTAGAAAAAAAACCCTCTCAATGAATCTCAACTGTGTTGTTATAAAGACAGGAAGAGCCAGATAAGCTTTCAGAAGCTCATAGCCTATTGGAAAAAATAGCACCATCACAGTTGTAGTCTGATATTTTTTATGGTCCCATATCCCCAGAGGTGATAGTGTGGTGTATGCTACTGCACAACCGAAAAGAATAAATATTCCCAGGTTTGATGGTACACAGATATACCAGACATCATAATGGCACAAAACATTTTCAGATAGGCTGCAAGTCTTGCCGATTGCTTCCACAATTCACATTAAGGTTTCTTCCAAGATCATTTATTTTAAAATATTGCTGACAGATAGTTCTTGTACTTACATAAATTTCAATCCCACACTCCACTCTTAAAATAAAAAAGTAACAAATCACCTCCAGCACCCCAAATAATAGCCACAAATAAAACCCCATTTGAACAAGTGAGAAAAGCCATCTACATTCCTTTTATAATTTAATGGTAAGTAGATGCTACATTTACAATTTAAACATATGCCTAATATATGCAGGTTTAAAACCTATTGCACAAAAGCGTAAGTTATGCTCTTTATCCATACAAAACAAAAACATATAAATAAAAGCTACTCAAACTCAATGTAAAAGGAAGAAGCTTGTAAAAACATCTTACAATTTCATTTTATATGCCCGTAAATAAAGCTGGACCACTGAAACAAAAAATACTTGGATGGTAAAATAAGACAGAAGGCTTAAAATAGAATAAATAATTTTATAAAGTTAAAGTTTTAAACCCCAAATCTCATTTAAATTTGATATTATATATTCTATCTGAATTCTCTATTTTTAATGAAACTATATTTAATGAGACTCTGATTCTGGGTGATTTATCAGTCTCATTGCTGCTGAGGATAATGCAATAATACTTGGATGGTAAAATAAGACAGAAGGCTTAAAATAGAATAAATAATTTTATAAAGTTAAAGTTTTAAACCCCAAATCTCATTTAAATTTGATATTATATATTCTATCTGAATTCTCTATTTTTAATGAAACTATATTTAATGAGACTCTGATTCTGGGTGATTTATCAGTCTCATTGCTGCTGAGGATAATGCAATAAGATACTTCTCTACTGCAATTATTTACCAGCATAAGCAATTGTGAAAACGACTTCACAGTAATGGCATCTTCACGAAAGCCAGAATAAACTAACATGATCTCACGAGGACCAAGAGATATCTATGCAGAGTCCAACTTTTAGTCCAACTTTGAACAGTATCAGGGTTATTTTACCCAATATTGGGTATTATATCTTGATATCTTGATATAAATTAACTACCTCTGAGGCTTCACAGAAGTGAAACAAGGCTCTGACCCAAAGGAGACCTCTCTCTGACCTAAATTCAATTGCATTGTAGTCTTTTAGTAAGGCTAAAGGAAATAACTATATATGGTCTGGACACAGTTACACCCCTCC
>NW_010171192.1:6749-20707 GCF_000695765.1 Mesitornis unicolor
GTAACAGTGTGATTTTGCAATTTTTTTTTCCTTTTTCTTTTTACTGGTGAGGTTTTATCAGATTAAACACATTGCAAGAGTAGTTACACACAATTACGAGGCAAAAAAAACCCAAAACAGCTGTAGGTATTAATACTGGCTTGAATTTATGTATCCATATAGGTATACACAGTTTTCGACATATTGATAGCACCATAACAAATTCAAGTGATTCTAAAGATGGTTATAAACTTTTATGTTCTGTACTGTAGATTGTTACAGCAAGAGACAGATTTGAAAGGCTTCTGAATTTGCATGTTCATAACTAATTTCTCAGTTGTACAAGTACACAGAAAGTGCTAAAATTCCAATGTAGTTTAACTGCACTGCATCAGTATCTAGTCGTACAAAATGTTTCTGCAGTACACATTCTGAGGTAGACAGATCTCAAAAATATATATATATTTGCTTTTAAGTGTGTGTGTATATATATATATATATCTCCTGATTAAGGTGGTTAATCAGAATGCTTTAATTTTATGTCTACATCAGGTACAGCCAGTGTCTGTATACTGAGGGTGCACAGAGGGTGGACACTTAAAGCCCTGATCATACTCTCAGTGCCTCACTGGCTAAAGCCAGCCCCTTATTTACACTAGGACAGTAACAACCACATAAACAGCTCCAGAAAAACCCAGAATGTCAGTCTGCATACACATCCATACCACCTGCGTTCACTGTTTCATGAATAGATTATAAAAAACAGTACACTCGTGGTCTCCTTTGTTCTCTTCTGCCAGTTCAAGTAATGTTAAACAGGAAAAAAAGCTAAAATACATATATATGAGTCCACAAACAGCAAGATAAAACCAGAGACAAGTTTGATTCCATTGCTCATATGCATGCACACATAGACACAAACCCAGCAACTTAGCTTGTATGTAGTTCTACCTAACCCAAACATTCAAACGCAGCTATCCTACACCCTCATCTGCAAGGACAGCAGCACTTTTTGGCCTTTGTGTGGCTCTCCTTTCCATATCCACAATTCAGTACGCTCCCTTTCATTCTCTGCTTGCATACTTTTTGATTTGTTTCCCTTAATAAAAAATAAGGAACCCTGTTTCCAAAGGTAAACAAAAGCTGGAGCATCCCTTCTGCAGCAGCAGAGCTGAGAAAGGAGGCCTGAAGACTCCAAAGAAGGAAATTACAGGACACATGCTGAGGAATCTGGTGCTTTAAAAACTCAAGAAGAGGAAGAGGTTTTAAAATGCTTGGACAAACCTCTTGCAGTATCAGCTTCCTGTTAACAAGTAATACTTTCTAGCAGATGAGGGGAAGGAGCACAGCTAGGGGAAGCACGGCAGTTAGAGGCAAACTTGTTTTCTTATCCAAAGACAATCTATCAAAAAATAACAGGGTTTATTAACAGGAACAGCAACTAGACATTTTCAGCTGATTGCAAAACTCTTCCAAAAATTAGAAGGTTAACTATTTCCAGCTGCCAATAATATAGCTTAGCCTGTTGTCAGTGAGTTGACACCTGCGCCAAATACTCTCACAATTACACTATATATGCTATACTACATACTATAGCTTGCAGAAATCACTTTCAAGTACTGTTTTTAAGAAGCCAACTATTTCAAAAAGCCTTACAAACAGTGCAGTGAACTCTCCTAAGTGCTATAGAGGGTGCATTCTATAACATATATAGTTATATGTATGTATAGATGTATGCACACATATATACATGCATGTCTATTACCTTGCATCCATTAAGGCTGATGCAAGCAAAATTATCAGTTAAGGCCAGAAGGTGCTAAAATAATCTTGTCTGATGCCCATCTCCTCCCTCCAAGACAACTAGGAATTGCGCTAGAAAACAGGTAAAGGAAATATAAAGCTGCTCATAATGGTCTGAGGAGTTTTTAATCGGTGAAGTGAGAACTGTGCAGTATCACCCAAAGTTGCCCAAGAGCCAGTGTTTCAATAGCTAGTGAGAGCAAACTGCCTCTAAATTAAAAACTGATTTCTGCAAGCCACAACCACATAAGAAATGTTTTGTTTTGTTTTTTAAAGCTCACAAATCTAGCACTTTTGAATATTTGTCATTATGTGGTGCAATTTATGCCACAGCAAAGTATCCGGGCAGATTAAAATTAACTGAAATTATTTCTATTAATCTTACTAAATCAACATGCAAAAGGGAGTATCAGAACTTTACTAAAACACAAAGTGAGGGAGAGCAATAACTGGGCAAAAATGACAAACTTATTGGTTTCCCGAGTTTTCAGACATTTTCAATGCAGCATAATAAATTATCACCAGTCACTGTATCATCAGGTATGTTCAATGCTCTACAGAACAACTTGAATAAAGCCAATGCAATCAGGCATACTATATAAGACAGTAACACTTTGCAAAAATATAATTTTTAAAGATTCAGAATGTGAAAAGTAACTAAATGCAACTTGGTGTCAAAAGCAACATTTTTAAATCACCCCACAACATTCTAACTTATTTCTGTGTAACTGTAAGAGATAAATTAGGCTGAGCTACATGGAACTGTGAAGTGTTTTCAGTATCTGTAAACTTAGTGCTGGTAGTGTCTTGTTGAGACTTCTTTCTTCCATACAAAAAAAGTATAAATATCTTCTGTTCAGAAATCTAGATAACACATCCTTAGAAGAAGTATTCAGAAGAACAGTCTGCTATGAAAGCACTACAGTCTTCCAAAATTATTCAGCTGGTTTGTGTCATGTGATTAGTGATGCACTAAGAAGGTGCCAGATAGTCTCTGCAAAATCTCTGTCCAGAAGGACAATACAGTTCTCTTACAGTAAGTCCATTTTGGGTCTGTAATGTAGCAGTAGAGGTGCTTTCTGCAAGAAAGAAATACCAGGTAAGATAAGAAACAAAATCATGAACTAATCTGTTCAGTTTTCAAAACTTTTGTTTCATAAACTAAAGCTTAAATTAACTACCAGGGTAGCTACGAGATCTGTCAAAATTTCACCAAGCCAAAGACAAGATGCAATTTCATCTCTGGAGCTCAAACACGACAAAGACTCCTTTCCCTTTTGTCTCAAGTACAGATCACCTTAAGATCAGTTCTACCAGGTCTGTTCAACTTGAAATACCCATTCCCAGTAAGGGAGAAATGTACATGTTTAGAAAGCAGCATAGGAGGATGTGGTACTTCCTATTTAACAGCTCTCCCTTGATTCTTTTCTGTTAATGTATCCATTGCTTTTTTATGAACAGGGAAACTTCTAAAATCCACAGCATCCTGCACCAAGGAGCTCTGTGTCTCATGTAAAGAACTGCTTCCTCTTGTCTGTTCTGGACCTCCCACCTCCCCAGTTTCATTTTACATCCCACACACTTCTTTCTGTTGAGGAGGCAGTTTACAGTTCCCTTTTCCATGTGACTCAAAACTACATAATTTCCATCACAAAAGTGAATAGTCAACTTGTACAGATGCACATAAATTTGAAGCTCATTTGGTTCTTCCACCCACCTCACCACAAAAATCCCTAACATTTGCCTTGTACCCTTTTATATTTACCTACATTGAACTTAAGGTACTCACTGATCTCCTGTCATTCAGAACTGCAAAGGCTTTCTTCAATCCTTGTCATCATTCTGTCTTTGCTATCCTAAATAACCACACCATTGTCTGTGTACTGTTACTGCACTACTCAAATCCCCCTCCAGGTCATTCAGGAACATCACATAAAAGAGATTCCAGTAGGATTCCACTCATGACATCTCTGCATTTCAAAGACTGACTACTGACTTTTATCCTGTGGCTCTTAGCATATCAATTACTTTTCTACGCAAAGACAGGAAAAAAACCTCCCTGCTCTCACCTGCACCTCTTTAAGATAGACACCCAAAGCCATCAAGTGGTTCTACCTCAGTGGACACTGTGAGCTCAAATTCCATTGCTTGTCCATTATGAGCACTAAGTCCCCAGTTCAAATATCCCCAAATACACATACACTGACTCTGCAGGTGTTCAATTCTGCAATTAATTTTTACTTGAGTTGCCATTATTAATGGGGTAATTAATACTCAGAAAGAATGCCCCACTGTTCACTGTTCAGTCTCAATGAAGATTTTTAAAGAAACCACAATAAGGAAGTCAAAGATGTACTCAAGTGTTTTTAACAAGCCTTGTTTATACGTACTAAATGCTGCTAGAAGTCTCCTTAACTAAGGCAGACAAGCACTGCAATTACTGCCTCTCCTTTAGAAGTAAAACAGCCTTCTTAGCTACAGAAGAGAACTGTGTTGAAAATTTCTGTCTTTCCTGCATCACAATTTCCCTACCTATGTGGATTAAAACCAGTTTTACCTGAAATAGTTAAAATAACACTTTCCTGTGGCTTCCACTTGTTTTGCCAGACTTGATAACAATTTGACAGTTGATACAGTTTTCCCTTTCCCCTTGCGATTAATACTTAATTCCCCTTCCTATTCTTGAAAATAAAATTAATACTTGGTGTTTAAGGCTGCTGCATTAGATGCTTATTAAATAATCTTTATATCAAGTTTGCAGTTACTGAGACATAGTTTCAAATGATGCCTTTTTTGTAAACATTTTATTTGGCTACTTCATGATTTACCTAGAACCACTGAGTCATACCTTAAATCTCCATCTAGTAACAACTACAAACTTGAGTGTGTGGTCCTTGCCAAGAATCTCTTCATTGCATAATATGTCCAGCTGACAAAACAAAGGCAACAGTTAGTTCATTGGGACACAGTACATGAAACAACGTATTTCAGATAATACCACAAATGTCTGGCAAGATTTTTTTTCTCTTGAAGACACTGGGGCTGTTCATCTTACAGCTGCTCTGCAGACAAAAATAGTACCAGGAAAGAGAGTGTCTTTTTTCAACATAAAGTGCTGAAAGATCATGTCTGTGCCTACCCAGGAAACACTGTATGAACCAGACTTCAGTGTTTGATTCAGCTTCCCAAGCAGATCTAATGCCCCTTTCTGAAAGCTTTACATGCTTTTAAATAGGCCCAATAAAATTATCAAGGAGACGGAATTCACAGATCTCAAAGACAGCTCTGTTATTTGACATACTATGAAATTTTTTTACCTAACACCAGCCAGGTGGCTTTCTGCTACAAGGATACATTTCTTAAAAACCTGTCTACCACCTCCCTCACATACTATATTTAGGGTTTTTTTGCAGATACACAATAGCTATTTTTACTTTTCTATCTCAGTGTTGAAAGATCTCAATATTAGGAACAATGAAGATATAAACATAAAGACACGAGGATCATATGACTATTAATCAGCTGAAATATAACAGCAGAACATGAACTAAAACAGGGAACACACATGAAAACACTAAATTCCACCAAGCTGTCTTATGCTAACAATGCTTTGCCACACAACCCAGAAAGGTGTGAAAGTGCATTGTACTCCACATACGTGGCTTATCTAATTGGCAATAACTCAAACCTGCAATAGTCTATAGCAATTAACCAAGAGCCCACACGCTTAAATCCTTCTACTATGAACCTATTACTAGGTACTGGTACACTGATTACACCACAGTTTATGTACCCTTTAAGAAGCTAGGGGAGGATGGCAAAGGAATAAACATTAGTTGTTCCTTCAGTGAAAGCCAAGCAGGTTGTTAAATCACAGACTGGCACACTGTAATGGATGGGCTTAAACACACACACATTAAAAATATCCCCTTTTCAACAGTGATGGCAGCTGTGTTGCCGCTGGCTACAGTCAGGAGCCAACCACTGCCAAACCAGCTGAGGACAAGACAGGAGATACAGTTTTGTTTTAGGAAGACTAGCAGAATTTGGAGACATAGATCGACCATAAGGCAAGAGTGTTGGTTTGAAGTATACAGAAGCTAGGAAGAAAGAGTGATACAGATGCAAATTGGTTATTGAAAAGTTTGAGTAGGCAGGTGACAAATTGGATAGGAAAACAGATTATTTGATCTGCATGAAAAGTCTTAATGAAATTTAGTGAATGAGTGACAATGTCGGGTTGGGAGATGTCAAGCTGAGTCAACTGAGATGTCTAGAGACTGTGACCAAGACCCAGCAAAGTGGTAAACTGAGGCTACATTCATATGTTCATCACTGTTGATTTCAAATCTGAACTAGGAAAAACGCAAAGAACTGCCTTTCTTTCTGTACGTTTCACCATAAAGTTTTCCCATGATTCCAAGTATTCCCTGAAAAGGAAGAGAAAAGCCGGTGCCTGATAACACTCTGCTCATTGTAGACAGTAACCAGGTTGAGATTCACTGAAAGCATAGAAAGAAACAAAAGATTTGTGCTGCTTTTTCTTACAATGGGCTTCAGTAAAGTGAGTGTTACTGCCTGTCTCCTGCACTGAGTGTGAAATCTCTGAAAGAGTGGGGTATACCTGACTACAAGCTGTCAAAGTCCCTTGCCAGAGTCCATTTCAACAATTGTGGAATCATATAACCAGCCTTTCAGCTCAACTATTTATAGATGGACATGAAAATACACACTGCAAATGAACTGACAAGTCCTGTATAGATCCAAGAAATGGCAAGAAAATGGCTAAGGAACACATAATTCAAGAAATGGTATATGCTCCTGTTTTCTGAAAATAAAATCAGACTAGAAGACATTCCTTTGCAAAGGAATAATCCCACACTTTTTGTAAGGTTTTTATATCTGCAAAATAATTTTAAAAATTAAAATATTACCTCATTAAAAGAAGAAAGGTTAAGTTTTTTGGCAATGAACTTCTTTAGATGCAGGACTGTGGCTTGTGCTGAGCAGCGAATCCATTTTCGTTTCAATCCACGCAATTTGCTGCTATTGCATTCCAAGCAGATGCTTACCTTCAGGAAAAAGCAAAGAGTCAGAGTTGGCTGCAACAATTTTCTGCAGGCCTCATTATGTGTTCCCTATGCATTTTTATTAAGTGAAAAACTACAGTACCAGTGTTCCTTAAACTGAAAAGCCTGTAGTACTATTGAAGAAAACATATTCTAACATCTTGTTTAGTGATAAACACTACTCCAACCAAAACAGATCTAGACAAAAAAGTTCAAAAAAGAGTTTTTAATGTTGGAAAAAGGCTGCTAATAACTCAAGAGGATCCTATGTCAAAAGCCAGAGTAAGAAACAGTAAGAACAGCATTGCAAATTATTTTACTGCTTCTAACATAACTTCTTGCTTTTAAAGCAACTGCTATATCCAGATTAAAGCAGAATTTTAACACATGTAAGAGAATCTGAAGTTTAAAGAGTGGATACAAAAGACAAAATAAATTTTTAAAATTCTAAAGATTAACCATCCAAAAGGGCTCAGTTCTCACTTTTCTCATCCAGCTACTAATTACATAAACTAAGCTCTTTGTGATGATTTACTTTGTGCACTATGAGGATCCAGTACTAGGCACAACCTCTTTTAAAGTTTTCTTACACTACAATTATAAAGAAATTGAATACAAGTTTAATTTACTCTGGACACACATAACAGTAAAACACTAAAAAGGATGGCTTGCTTATCCCTAAAGGAGATTTCACTTTCAAACATGCATTGTGTTTAAAACTTCATGGTGAACTTTCTGGCTTTCATACTATTTTTATGGTATAGGCTAAACAGTGTTGTAGTAGTAGAGTTTTAAAACAAAATAAACACTAAGTAAGTAAAACTGCAAAAGGTTTTATTCATAATTATTGATACACAATCAGCTCAATGTGTCACAGTAACAGTGGGATACACTTCTTCAGAAGGGGAGCCAAGTAACCTGAATTTGTTTTGAAAGAAAATAAATACTTTGGAAACTCACAGTCAGAACTATCAAATCTTAATGCAAATGTCTTTAACACGTTCTAAATTCTGGCCAAAACCCAAACATGAAACTTATGCTTACACAAAAGCATTAGGCAACACTGCACCTTGTTTGTATCAGAGGACAGAAAAGGTAGCTTGAAACAGTTATATTTCTTTTCTGTTAGCTTACCAAAGCACTAAAGATAAAATGCAATGTAAAAGTAAAACACACCCAATGAGCTCACCTGTTCATCACTTCGGTGGTAGTCATTATCTTCTTCCTGTTTTTCCTCAGAAGCTTCTTTGTTGGAATTTTCATCTGTTTTAGTTTCACCTTAGATAAGAAACCAGATACATGCGATAAGAGCAGCAGCTCATAATGCAAATATGATTAAACCAGCACAGGTCAGGACTGCAGTACAGAATAAACTTTGCTTTTCCCAAAGTGTGCTTATCTGCTTAGGCAACGCTAGCTGCCAACACTCCATGCATGAAAGAGGGATACAAGCAGAGCACAACCTTCAGTTCCACTGCTAGCAGCTCAGGAGCTGGGTAATTTCAGAGAATCTCCATACAGGCACTACTATGGAGACCTCCTTCACATAGAGCAATATGCTATGCCCAACTACAGAAAAAGAAGATTTTGTGCACAAATAAGAAACAAAGCAAGAATCCTACTCTCACTGTATTGTGCAGTGTTACTGAACAACTGTAACTGTAATAAACCAACGAGGCACATACCTCCAACAAGCCTGTACATCAACTTACTAGCCATCACCCACCAAGACAAAACAAATAAATGACCAGTTACCATTCCGATGGGCATCTAGGTGCTGTTTGGTAGAACATGTCTCCCCTTTGATGTCCCCTGGAACTTCCATGCCCAGCTTGTGATAAAATTCCCTTTGCTTTTTCATTTCCGCTGTTTAAAATTGTAAATATTAATCCCTGTAATAAAGTTCTAATGCAATATTTATGAAGTTATTCCAAATCCCTTCCCTCTTAAGTGAAACAGGCTTGACAACAAGTAGTGGTATTGTCAGTATTTACTACTCTTCTGTCTTTGGCATTGTACCAAGTCATGTCTGTATTTTTCAGAGTCAGAAGACTAAAAAGTCAGCTGAATAGCTATTATTATAGTATTTCTATTAGAATGAGATAGTTTTAAAAATACTATACCTTATTTTGAATCCCTCCCACAATATTTCAGTCAAACCATGGTTTATTTCTTATAGTTCTTACTTTCAATGTGCTAGAAATAATTTTAGATCATTTATTTAATCTTATTTATGTTTTAGAAGGTTGCGGTTTTGCAGCTTAATTGGATTAAAATCCTCTATTTAAATGAAAGTAGTAACATACATTAAGACAAAAAATTACTGAGCAATTACTGTAAAGTACTACTGTAATTGAACAGATTCTGTCTCAAAGAGGATTATGAAAGCACAAATTGAAAGTTACCTCCTAAGAAAGGACTCACTTAACAGCAGAAACGTCACTGAAACTAAAAGCTGCTTACATTCTACCTCTAGGAATTCTAGAAAGCTGGCATAACAGATTTAAGTATGCTGTTTAACAAGAACAAATGAGAGTTACAGTGTGCACATATTCAAAATCCGAACTACTATTCTGCTTTACATACTACCACTTTTCAAAGAAATATCCCATCTTTCCTCCCACATGCCCCCAACTGTTACTAGTACAGGTATGAAGTTAAATTAAATGAAATGATGCAATTAAAGGCATACAGGGACCTCCCTGCATTTTCATCAACTGGAACTTTTTTTTTGAAGTGTCACAGTATGTGAAAAACAACCTCTAAAAAAGGTCATACCACAACTTACCTTCTTGGAGGCCTGGCACAAGTTTATAAACTATATCTTGCATTGTTCTGTCATGACTAGCAAAAACAACAACAACAAAATCAAAAGTTTAAGTCAACCATCTTGATTCAAAACATTTATCTTAAAAAACTGACGTAAAATATCTAGATCTTCCTAAGAAGAATTTCAGTTCTTGAATCAGTATTTATATCAAACATGAGAGGGCAGTAACATTAAACAAGTTATGAAAAAGTACAGGCTAAGACAGAAACCCAATGGAAGTCTGAGGAAAAACAGTCTTGGAGATGTGGAGCATGATGTGCCACAGAACACGACCTACTGCATGAAGGCAAGTATCTCACTAATAATCTCAAAATTCTTTGACAACTTTGAGGTAAACTTATTTTTATTACAAAAAGAATCAAAGATAGTCTCTTTCTTACCCCTATAGACTCATCTCTCACATTTCTAGATTACTTAGTCATCTTTAATGGGCTTTTCCAAAAATGCAAGGAAACAGCTCACAGAAAAGGTCTGCAACAATAAAATTTTACTTTGTTCTTACAGGCTAACATTTTAACTATGAGCAACATTATGCAGCTCAGAAGCCTGTATGGGTAGTGTGGCTCAAATAAAAGAAAGGTTATAAACTCACTGGAAGGCAGCAGGACCAGCTAAGATTCTAAAGTAATTCTGAGCTCACCTACACAAAATTCTGTTTCAGTCCAAAATAAGTTACTGTCTGAAACAAAATATTACACTAGACTGACAAATTGACAAATTTAAAATTAAATTTAAATTGACAAATAAAATCAGAAACATTTCAAATGTTTGTCTCAGCTGCTGCAAGGCCATTACCCCAATAGGGCTTGCAATACCAAAACCTGAATCTGTATTTAATAGGATAAGAGACTTCCAAGAGTAATCTCAGGCTTCTCATCCCCTGACATGAGCACTTCACAGCAGTGCAGGCGAGTGAACAAGCACAGAAATGGCAACAAATCAGAGATTTATAATCGACCTTTACAGTCTTCTACGTAGCTCTACAAGAAGAATCGAAATATTCTTAATTCTAAAATTCATTCATATTTCAACCAGTAGCAAGCCCATGTGCCCAGGTTAGGATATTCAAGTGTCACATATGGATTGCAGGAACATCTCCAAAAATATTTCAACATAAATGAGTAAATCAGCCATCGCTGTTAGATCAGAGGTGAGAATTTAACAGCATTCAGAAACGTGAAGTAAGAGACACACTGGTTTACTTATTTTCCAGACAGAGGCAGATGAACAGGAGTACAAATCTACAATCGAAGATGCACTGTGAAACTCCTGAGCATCAATTCTTTATTAAAAAAAAAATAATTTCCAAAAATAGGCTGGGAAAAGGCTGCTTCAGTCTTGAAGGGGCAGTCTTTTATAACTAGTTCAGGCAAAATACTTCCTCTGAAGTGGATTCAATGACCTAAACCAAGTAGCAAATTCTTTCACAGCTGTTCTCAATTTGATGCTGTTTCCTGGACCCTTTTGGCACAGAAAACAAGCTTCCAAACCAAGGCACTGGTGTAGCTTTACATAAGACAAACATGCTGTGTTAAATGTCCTTTATTCATTCTTGTCTACTAGCATGTACTTGTCCCTTCAGACGATACACTCATATAGAGTATTATCAGCATACCATATAACATGTTATCAGTGTGCACTATTACTCTTCCAATGCAAAGATGGCATAACTAGTTCCAGTCTCCTGAACCAGGATTGGCTGGAGCAATGTAAGGGAAAAACACGTAGGGGTGAAATATCAGAAACCAATGAACAGTACCACATTCATGTTAGGTCAGAAAGTGAAAGCACTCTGTGCACAGATCAAAACAGAAAGAAGAACAAGATTGTTCTGTTCTACAGATTACAGCCTCTGGTCCAATATTTTTGCTGCCATCTTCTTACCTGTTCCTATGAACTAAACAGACCTTTGAAACATTAACTTAGCAATAAAGCTGGCAATTATTTTTCTCATTTCTCTGGCAGATACTGAAAAGCACTGTTCAACTGAGACTAATTATTCTGAGGATTTTGTAAAAGTATAATTTCTACAAATGTTTCATTTATGTAACTTTTATGACACAGGCATACAAAATGAAGAATGACTAAATCCCATTAAAACTCACTCAGAGTTGCAAATTCACAGCAAAGTTTGATCTCGTATCTCCTCAATCGCCTTCACCCTTCCTTTTAAATGTTTAACATGCTGATGACCAGGTAAGAAAATTTAAGAAAACGCTGTGGTGTATTAAAGAGGCTGAAAGAGTCTAGAGTGAAGCCAGTTGCACTTTTGCTTTCATACTTACCCAATATACTGTAACGGGTGGCTCTGGTGTATAACAATTCTGCAGGTTGGACAGGTGTTGTTTTCCTCCAAATATTTCACTAGGCAGCTTCTACAGACTGGTAACAAAGACATTCATAATTAAAAAGAAATAAAAGAAGCGCAACAGAAAAAAAAAAGTTTGTTTTTATACAGCCACAGAAATTCACCTTACTGCAATTTACACAAACTTCATTTTATCATCATGTAAGCATGGTGTCTAATTGTGTGGAATACAGTTTCCAGTATCTTTCCTTAATGTTCTTGATATAGGGTAGTGATGCACTAGAATTAAGGCATCTGCAATCCGTCAGAGTCTTCTTAATAAAGCATACAACACACAAACCCGCTCCAGAATTTACTAGAACAGCAATTTCTAGGTCAACATCATATTGCTTACACCTTTTGGCTTGCACAGATGGTATGACAGCAACTGTTTGCCATTAAGTTACTAAGCCTATCTGCTTTAACCATGGCCACATGCAGAAGTAAAATGTACACTGGCAAAGAACCCAACACAACAAAATTACTCCAAAGCTGGATACTTTTCAAAAGAAAAGTTTCAAAAAGTGGATATCCAGGTGCTATTTTAATTCTAATTTTCACAGAGTGCACTACAGTTAAACTTAAATTAAAAAACTTAAAAAAATTACACGAGCACAGACCTTCAGCATCTGTCAAATACCCTGGTAGAAGTTGCTACAGCAGTCATTCGTAATAAAGCTGCATGCTTTTGGAACTGTTTCCACATGCATACACACAATCATCCATATCTAATTCAAAGTAAATTATTTACACGTCCCTGAAATAGTACTCATAGACTACTATTTGATACCCTGACTCACTTGAAGTTACAACTCAAAAACGTAGGAAGAGAAAAAAAAAAAGGGGGGGGGTGGAAAAAGTTGGGTTTTTTTAAACAGCAGCAGTTAATTTAATCTTGGTATTAATGCACTCATTCTTATCACATAAAATGAAAGAATTTCTGTAACTATAGTGCTATCTCCCTCTCAGACAAGATGAGAGCACAATTAAATAAACAACCGTTAATACCAAAAATCATGCACTAGCAAACAAAGCCTACACCAATCCTTGTAGCTCTGCACACTAAGCACAGATCTTGCACAGCCATTGCCACCAAATATATTCCATCCAAGAGAGTTTAGGACTATGGGTTATTAAGTTATACAAACAACACACTAGCTTTAACAGAAGAGCAAAATACTGCAGCAGAAGCATTTTAAAACATGGGATGTTTAAAGTTGCATGTCAAATACTATTTAATAGACTAATACAGGTGTATATAGACAAAACAAGTTATATTCTAAGCTCTGAACAGATAAAACTGTTGGACAAATGGAGGCTCCTGCATGACAAGGACATGTTGGTAAATCACAAGTATTCTGAAGACACAGCTAGAAAAAACACTTTTGGTAAAACCCTGTGATGTAACGTGTTAAGCCATTGATGCGGCTGCTACAGAAGATACTTAATGCCACTACAGCAGGCCTTCTGGACTCACCTGATACCTACATTGGCAAAGGAAACTGAGGATCAGAATAGATTTGTATTGGGTTTTCTGTGAGGAGTTTTTGGTTGTGTCTTTGGTAATGGGGGAAGGGCTATGGAGATGGCCCTTTTAAGAAGCTACCTGAAGAGCTCCCCCTTTGCCTTTGTCAGACCCACCTCTGACCAGGGCCAAGCCAATCAGTGCCACTGCGAATTCATGTATTTAAGGGGGGTGCAGGGCATGCCTCTCACTGTCTCTGGCACCGGCCCCAATCAGCGCAGCCCCAGGTGGGGGTGGCACAGCCCTTGCCCTGCCCAGCCATGCTGGGCCGGTCCGACCCCAACTTAAGCTTAAGCCCTGCTGCAGCTCCATCCTGAAAAGAGAGAGAACCGGGCACTCTTCAGGACCATCAGAAGAGACCTACAGCACAGAAAGAAGTGGTGCCCGAGGGGAACAACTCTGAAG
>NW_010171192.1:21221-25635 GCF_000695765.1 Mesitornis unicolor
GGGGTGGGGGGAAGGTGTTTTGATTTTAAGATCTGGTTGTATCTCCCATTGTTCTACTCTGATGTTGGTAACAAATGAAAATTGTGTTGTTTTTATTCCTTGTGATGAGTCTGTCTTTTGCCTGTGACCTGTTTAAGTGGTGAGAAGCCCTCCCAGTCCTTATTTTGACTAGCCCTTTTTTGGAGCATCATGGTGCTCAGTTATGCACTGGGCTTAAACCACGACAAGACTCAAGACAGAGAACAGTTCTGGAGTTACCACTTTGGCCTGTAAGGATGTTTCTCCCCAGAAAGAGTTTTTGTGGATCATTAATTGGAACTGTGCTAATAGACAAGGTTTCCATCAGAATACTGCAAACCCTAGCACTCCTGTATTCCACAGGGCCAACAACAAAGATGCTGGGACAGACTTAAACCTTCAGTCTTTTTGAAACTTTGGAAAGTACTAGGGAATACCTCACCAATGTGAAACTTGAAATTCACAGAGTAACATAACAACAAGCAACTACCTCATCACAATATTTTGGAACAAAAGCTTATTTCTAGACTACAAGACTTATTCTTTACCAATAAACTATGGCTGCTTTCTGCAGAGGAATAGGAGAGCAAGAGCATTTGGAAGGCTCCAGGTGGAGAACATATGCTGTGTCAACTGTCAGAGAAGACAGAAATAGGCATTTCACGTTTGTTGTGGTTGAGGGCTGGGCTGGCCACTAAATCCTGGACAGACGCTCTCTGTTAACCCCTCTCCCCTCCCCAGAAAGAAACAAAAAAGAGAATAAGGGAGAGAGACGTTATGGGTTGGAAAATAAAACAGTTTTTATAAAACAATAATGCTAACACTGCAGGATAATAATCTAAATAGGAAAACAATGAAATATATACAAATAGACATATAAAACCAATATAACATCCTCCCCTCACCCTCCCCCAATGACGAATACGTCACCAGAGGCTCTGCAGAGCTGGGCACTGGGAAAGTCCCAGACCGAACTCAGCAGCAGTGGGAGCTGATGCAGGAACACACGAATCAGGATCAGAGGCAGACAGGGTACAGGGTCTGCTCGGACTTTGGCCATTGCAGGATCGAGACAGACGGAAGGGTCCGAGATGGAAGGGCTCCAAGATGGAAGAAGGGTCGAGACCCTCGTGATCCCTCAGCTTTATACTGAGTATGACGTGTGTGGGATGGAATACCTCGTTGGTCAGTTTTGGGTCTGCTCCACCCCCGTAGTTGCAGATATGGCACCCGTGAGGAGACACCTGACCTTGAACGTTATCAGTACACACTGTCTGGGAAAAACATGCTGCCAGTTTTCGGCAAGTTCAGCCACTTAAAAGAGACTGAGCTGAAAAGTAAAATCACTAAATAGAAACTTAGTTCTCTTTAGCTCAAACCAGGACAACGTTCCTTTAGCAGGAAGACAGACTGCGTTCTTGAATGCATACCTTACCACTAATTGTATATGGCTTCAAGATCGTGCAGTACAGCTTTAATGTTTTCTTCATTTGCTTTATGAAAAAGAATTTGTTAAAAAAAACCCACAGTGCCTAGTAAAGCATGCATTATTTTTTGCTGATGCACAATACATTTTTTAAATTCAACGAAAAAACATTAAAACATGTTGCAAATCAGGTTAAAAAAAACAACCAAAACAAACCAATCAAACAAACAAAAATCCAAATTCATTAACATAATTATACTTCTACTTACAAGTATGTAAGCATTCTGTTACAGTAGTAGCATCAATCAGGTATCCATTGCACAGACGACAAGTTATATGGGCATTAATGTCCCAAAGCTTAATCTTTCTTGTTAGCATCTTTGGTGTCTGCAAAAAAGACATACCATAAAGTAACACACCTGCAGTGATCAGGTAAAAGTCATTTGAGAATAAATAGTAACTAGAATCAACTGTAAAGATACATTTATACAGTTTTAGGCTCTCACACAATGTTTATGTGCATGAATGCACACACATAGTAACAGTACTAACTTCTAAAGGATTTCACACAAGAGAAACAATGTAAAACCCACACTATTTTGCAAGTCAAAAATTCAACTGCATAGAAGAGTCTTTCTACCATGCTATTAATAAGTTCCTTTACCAAGGAAGACACTTGGATTTAAGGTAGATTTAAGCTGAAACCCTACTACTGTACTGATCTAAGTCATCACATTCAGTCTAATAATGGAAAAAAAGTAATAAAAAAATTGGAGAGAGAAAATCCTCAAAGTGATTTGAGAATTGTAAGCATTTTGATACTGAAAAGTGAAAATAACTGTCTGATTTGACATAGTAAGTTTAAGGACACTTTTAAATGTTTGCCTTATGCCAGTATGGTTAAAGCATAATTTTGAAGCTCTGCCTCACTAATAGAGCTGAGAAGTAAACCTTCTAAAATCCCATTTTATTTAAACTCAAGTTAATTAAAGAACATATTAAACTAAAATAGTCTTATTGGCAGAGCTGCAGTTTGTTGAACTAAGGAAAATGAACTAGAAGGTTTTCCTCTCTTCAGAGCAAGGGATGGCATAATGACCCTTAAAAGGAAGAAAAATCAGAAATTAAACAGCTCACTTAACTTCTCTTCTGCAGCAACCCCAAATGCTTTTAAAGAAAACACCACACAAAGCCCACACCTTAACAAGTGCCTTTTAAATATAGCTGTATTTTATTTTTCAAAACATATAAAAAATAAAATTGTCCTGTTACCGTAAGTTGACAGCAATAATTAACAGAGCAGGCTAAAGCGGCTTAACCTGTAACATTCGATTCTCGTGCTGCACAAGTAACCAAATTAAACTTTTTTCCATTAAAGTGACTTTACTGTCCCTGGCTCACAAATACTAGGCCGCTTAATTTGGAATACACTTCTGAATTTGCATGGTGACATGTTCCCCAAATTTCACATAGAAATATCGTAAAAAGGTTGTCTCATCTTTAATTTAATTTGTCATATTCTTGTTCTATGTTTAATGAAGTGGTACTAAGCAAAAAGAACTATCAAAAGGCAAACTTTCACACTAATCTAATTCACACATGGCATCCTGGGGTGTATCAGAAGGGGGGTGGTTGTAGGTCAGAGAGGTTCTCCGTCCCCTCTACTCTGCCCTGGTGAAATCACATCTGGAATATTGTGTTCAGTTCTGGGCCCCTCAGTTCAAGGAGGACAGGGAATTGCTAAAAAGAGTCCAGCACAGAGCCACAAAGATGACGGAGGGAGTGGAGCATCTCCCTTATGAGGAGCAGCTGAGGGAGCTGGGTCTCTCAGTTAAATAGAAAGTCAGCACATTGGAAAACATAATTCATTACAGGCAAAAGAGGAATTAAGCTGCAAGGATATTTATAAAAGCTCTATCAATACAACTCTAGTTACTTGCCTAAGCAGGAATTCAGAAAAAGGTGTTCAGGATCACCTGAACGGACTGAATCCAAGAACTAATAAGGCAGAAAAGCCAAAAATACTATGGTGAAAACTGACACAAATAAATAACTTATTTTCTAGCAAAAACATGACAGTTTTTCTCCACTACAACCGCTGTCACTAGAAAAAAACAACCCGCAACACACAAAAAACAGTTCAGCTAGAGTATTATGAGAACAATGATTGAACCACACAATGAAGAAGGTAAAAATACTACAAAATGGTAATAAAACCCATCATGCCAGAAAAAGAGGATAGCAAAGATAATACACACTTTACTGACTCAATGAGAAACAAAATCATACACTCCTTGGCAATAGGAAAACACATGTCTTCTAGAACATCCAGAGCAAGCCTGTCGAATCAACTGTTCAATCGATTTCATGCACCTTTCAAGAATGAGACAAAACTCCTCTCAGTAGATGTTTAAAAAACAGAAACTGGGAAGTACTAGAAGCAGCAACAGAATGGCAACAGGTTTTTCCAGAGCATTAGACACCTCAGTTTCAAAACAAGACAAAATCTTGAGTAGGAGATTTCTCCAGAAAGTCAGGCCCGTACTTCTGTACTGCAACTGCTAAAGCAAGAAAATTCTTTCTTCTCTGCATATGCAGAGGCCCAGACCTGGCAGCTTCAACACAGCTTGAATCTCCAATAAGCAACACAGGTTTTAATGTCTGTAAGCAAGCTGTCAGTGTCAGACTCCACTTTAGCCTGCATCTTGTGCAATTGAGACCTGTGTCCTCTAGTCTCAGGTTAAAGAAGAAAATTAGGATTCCCCTCTTATTTTTCATACAAGCTAAGCTGCAACAATAGGCAGCCTTATTAATTTATTTTTTTAAAAGGCCAGACCAGTTCATATCTATACAGAAAGGAAGGGAGGGGCTAGAAACAAAACGGCATATTACCAAGATGCCAGTTATGTTAGACAACATATTTGAAGACTCAGCTTTGAAGACAATTTGAACTGCTTCCCAGAGGGCAAG
>NW_010171192.1:25666-30961 GCF_000695765.1 Mesitornis unicolor
AGACATTAGCAGAACTACTGACATACAAAGATGAAATAGGACTAATGTTGCAGCCTCATAAAATAAATTCACTGAAAACAGCAACAATTTAAATACATAAAGTAATTCCACACTTACCACCTGGCTGTTCTGTATCACTTCAGAGGAGAGTAAATAACATAATTGCAAATTTCACTGTCAACTACCTTTTTACCTTTATTAATGTATTTGAAAAAGGTATGCAATCAAACTACAAAACATGAAGCTAAACTACCATTCACAATACTTAGAAAGAACCTCTCCAGGTGGGTAGATGGCTAATACAGGATGTCCTCCATGTTCCTATCTGGACTATGTTAACAACTATCAACTCAGGAGGGGTACTAGTCTATTTCAACCACACATCTGCTCTTGGGAAGATGAAGAGCCCCAACATTGCTATGTTCCTACAGCCTACTGCCAAACAAAAGTTAAAAGTTACTTTCATCACGTAAGGCAGACAAGTTCTTATCACTCCACCAGCAAGACACACCACACATACTTTTCAGGTAACCATATATACACTGAAGTACACTGCTGTAGGGGAAAAATGTGGATTCTATCTGAAGATTACAAGCAACAGGAGGTACAAAAAATTTGTGAGACAGTAATGCTGATACGCATATCATAAATAAATTCCCAATCCCAATTTCTACATCATCTCAACTCTGCCTTAGTTATTATAAAGACTTATTTCCGTGAGTACAGTTATGAATTAAAAATCTATTTATTAAAAATTTAAGATTTTACATCACTCTAACCAGCTTGCAATTTTCAGGTGAAATATTATTTGAGTTAATCCACCAAGCAATTGAAAACTTATTTTTTTTTAACTGCTCAGGTCCCATGAAAGCAGGATGACATCTTGAGAAAATCTCAGTATCCTTCAGAAGTCTCAGCATCTGTTGTTGCTATTTAGGTAGGGGGCTCAAAGGGCTACTTTTATCGTATTAACATATACTAACATAAAGAAAGGAGGAAGAGCATGTTTACCAGCTGCTGGATTTCTCTGAACAATTCTGAATGAAGTGACATCCTTCTGCTTAGACTACTGACACTTTCTGCACATACAATTAATCCACGTTAGAGATTTGATATGAACTGGAACACACAGCAAGACTACAGAATGTCCAAAACAGGAAGACTGACTAAAAACCACCAAGATTAGCCAGCTTGCTTTAACCAACTTTTTTTTTCTATTTTCTAGGCAAATCCAGGTTTTTCCTTTAGTATCTTCCCTTTCAAAAAGGGAATGAGATTTTTCCAAATCTGAACTCCAGATGCTATCTTCCATAAACCTCATCATCCCATCTCTCAGTGACATGTTGTAAAGGAAGCTGAAAGTGAATTCAGAAACTTCCAAAACAAGCAATCTAACCTTAAAAAGGAAAAAAAAAAAGGTCCCAAACCATCTCTAAACACACATTCCCAAGTGAGCTTGCAGGTTAAGAGCAAGGAATTGTCCAGACAACTTGATAAAGCACTGAGCAACCTGGTCTGACCTCATGACTTGGAGTAGTTGGACTACATAGGAAACCGAAAGCTTCAGAGACCTGAATCATGCCTAAAAAAGAATTAAGAAGTCCTGTTTAAAAAATTAAAACAGTGAGAGCCCTGAAAAGATGGGGTTAGACCAATTTTGCTCTCAAAAAGACAAACAAAGCCTACTTTTCTAAAATCTGCTACTTATGAATTCTGAAATGGAGGGAGACACAACAGAAGAGCTATCCAATCCAATTTCTAAGAGATTGCTTTCCTAACAACTGTAAAGCAATGAATTATTCAGAAACAATATACCAAGAAAGGAGAGAGAAGAGGCAGTTGCCTCCAGTGCTAGAACATGGAACTCCAAACAAACACACAAGATGTCCCGAACATCCAGCTAATACACAAAACCGGTCAATGGCACAAAGATTAGTATTTCTTCGTCTTGGCCCCAACCGACATTGTTTTATACCACATTGCTGGCATGGTGTCAGTCTTTCACTGTCTTGCAAATCTTACATCACACCAGGAGGAAGTGAGTGAAGACAACTACAAAGGCATCTGGATTATAATTAAAAAAACAAGCAAAAAAACAAACCCCTGCACACAGTCAGGAAAGGCTGGCACGGGATATTAATACGTCAAATAGTCAACTGGTTTTCTTCAAGCTTTACTTCATCCACTAAGGCAGTGCTTCTATTAAGTGTTAAGTGTTTTATTAAGATGATCAAGCAAAATGCAGTGTATTACAGTTCTCTCTACTGAAACGGTGTCATCAGTAAGACAAGCCTGAAGGTCTCTGTAAAAGTTTTCATCTTTCAGAGAGATTTCAGCACTAAAAACTATTATTCATGCAAGCTTTCAGAGAGGATCAGCAGAGGGACTCCTTAGAAGGACAGCCTTATCGCTTATATAAACATTAGTCAGGAATATTTTGGCCTACATGAGGCATACCTCTTAAAACAGCATTTCTTTTCAGTGTCTGCCATCCAGAGACCTGAAAAGACAGAAAAATAGTCTGAAAGTTAACATCCAAAATTCCTCAAAATCCAGCTGCCACAAAGAAATACTTAGGTCACTAAATTCACCTAGAAGTATCCAAGTATCTATATAAGGTAAAAAAGCAGGGCATGAGCACTGCTAAGTAAGAAAAAGAAAGGTGGAAAAGACTGTCAAAATTAGATTCTCAGGGAAAAAAAAGAGAAAAAAAGATGTAATACAGTCTCCTATGAAAGGAAACACATAGGCAAGGAAAATTACTCAAAAATCCAAGTAGTCCTGTCACTATGTGATGGCAAAATGAAAAGAAATTCATTATCTTCACAAATGACTGGGAAAATAACCAAATAAATAAGCAGAAACCTTGAACCACAACCTACGTACTACAGTGATTAGTCAAAGAAAATAAAAGATTTTGGATTGAAGATCCACAAGCAGATGAGTATTATACTAAGTTTTCAAGTTACATTTGCAAGTAATCTGCTCTTTATATCTCCAGTTTCTAAAAGCACTTTCAAGGAAATAATTTCTATTTCCAGAATCTCCAGATACTTTACAAAATAAAATGATACTGAAAAAAAGACATTTGCATCATCTTTACCCAGAGGATAATCTCACATGAATAGACTAGCTTGACAGAAGAAGGCAGTTTTACTTATTAAATTGATTCACACAGGAAATACTCAGATGTTACAGAGACAGGTAAAGAGTGCTACTACTTGTGTCTTGCTGTTCCAAAAAAATCAAAGGTCTAGTCTGTAGTTACTAATTGCATTGTTATACTGCGAAGGGAATTACAAATACAACAATAAAACAAGATGATGGTACTGATGATAGCACTAGGTAAGAACTTCAGTACAGTGCAAATAAAAATATTGTGGCCATTCCTCTGTGAAATTCTTTGACTGCATTCAAAGAAAAAAATAGTACTAACTGAAAGCAATGCAGAGTTGCATGAGATGCTCTTTTGTTGCAGCCCACAAAGTCCTCACTGAGGATGGAAAGCACTGAGGATGGAAAGCTGGATGGTCAGGAGAAGAAACTCCAGAAGGCACAAACAAAATGCAGCAAAATGTGGAGAACAGAGCAGTCAATGGCACCGCTTCTGAAGAAGCTGAGCAAGAACCTTATCACCATTCCAAGAGCACATCAGAACATAAAGTTCCTAGTCTTTCAAAAGAAACTGCCATGCATCTCCCCTCACTGCTACTGGAAGAAGACAACGTAAGACCTTGGCTCAGCTGGAAGATGAAAGTGGCAATCAGCTTGTGAGGATAAAGTCAACACAGTCAGTCCTAAATCACCACCATACTCTCCTCATGTTCTGTGAGATACATGTTACACGAAGATAGTGAGGCACTACAAAAGCTGAAGAAAGAGAAATGCAGTTCATTTTTATATCTAGACAGTTGCTGGAGACAAGGCAAGTAGTTTGCTCTACTGATACTGCACACTAACAAGTCTGAAGGGAGTACTAATATTCCAAAACAAATTTTCTTTAAAGGACCACACCGTTCAACTGCTATGACTGCTCTTGATAACTTCACAGGTGATCAAACTGTAATTCTTATTTGTACCATGTGGCTTTGTGAAGCAAAACAGGAAGTTACTCCTTAGCAGGTACAAATCCAGAACTAAAGTGAATACCTGAAGGATTTACAAACCATTACAACCTTGCTCTATTTTAAAAGTATAAACACATGTAGTTTCCTTCTGCTGAAACACAGCGTAACAATGTTATTCCATTAAAAAGCAGAAGTATAGTGCTTGATGCTAATAATTTGGTGAGTAATTGCTGAAAGGTATTAAGGTCTTACAGCACTGAAAGCTGAATGACAACAGTAACTGAAGCAGCAGTGTACCTCAGTTCACAAGGACAATGTTATTAAAGTGAAAGTCACAGCTCTAAGAGTGAAACATTACAGCAATGGAACTTTGTTCAGACCCAAAACTAAGGGTGGTGTGAGATGTGTCAGTCTGATTCGTGTTAAAACAAATGTGGAGGTCATAGGGAAGATGTGACCTCTGGGGCTATTTTAGCTGTCCTTGTGCGGAGAACAGATTAAGAACAAGTAGAACGGAGTATACAGTTGTGTAAAACACATAAGGCGCCAGAAAGAAAAAACACTCCCTCAGAAGCGAGATAATACCGGTCCTGTGGTTTGAGCAAGAGCCAAGAAATAACCAAGTCTACGCAAGAAGAAAAAATTAACAAAGGTTACGAAGAGAAGATAACAGCCTTCATCCCCTGCGACCCCCCCCACGACTACCAGCAAGGGACACTGCGCAAGCCGGGATGGGAGGAGAGCTAATTATATTATGAAGCGGGGATAGGTCATGCATATGTATAAGCGTATTGCGAAATTCCATGAATATGTATTAAGTAAAAAAATATAAACCCGAAAAGAGACCTGTACGGTGTGCGGGTTGAGGGATCAGAACAGGATCAGGACATTCTATTCCCACGCACCCAGCGCTGTTTGCTTGCCTTTACTCACTTAATAAACTGTAAACTTTAATTCGAATCCTGTTTGAGGCTAAATCATTTATCATAGGTGGGAAAGAAAATTTTCAAATCTGAAACTTACAGTTGCCAGGCTTATGCCAGGAATAAGCCTCACACACTTTTGCCAGTAGCTGCATGCATATGAAACCCAGCAGACAACCCTAGGTCTACAAAGAGATGAATTAAACTGTAGGAAAAAAAAGACAGTTCTTCCTATGGAGGCCACCTTAATTATTCTCAAAGATGCCAAATAAATATAAACACAGAATCACAGAACGTTAGGGATT
>NW_010171193.1:0-13107 GCF_000695765.1 Mesitornis unicolor
AATATATATTTTTATATATTTCACATAACACAAAGTGGTGCCATGAACTAAATCCAGGATATTGCATTCTAATGCATATTTACTACCTCTAATATTGTGACATTAACAATTAAAATTATTGCAAGAAAACTATGATTTAACATGAAATTTTAAAATTTATAATTACAGTCACAAAATACGGTATTCCTCAATCTTATGATAATTTATGATGGACAAGATGACAGTGAGAAAAAGCAGCAGCAAAACTAACTTCCATACAGTAACTTTGTTACATCTGTTTGTGTTCTACAAGTATGTATCACCATATATTTTAATGAAGTTCCATGATATACGATGATACTGTAAGAGCTAATTATAAAAAGAAACCCCCTTTCTCTTACTTAGAAAAGACAGGCATCTTTGCATCTACCTACAAAAATTAAATACGGAAGAAAATTTTTAATACTTTAGTTTTCAAGGGCTAAATTCAGAATGTGCAAAACACACTCAAACATAGCTGCTCCTTAAGCAGAATAATTCATTTTACCAAAACTAGAAAAGAATACTTTTTGGTTCAGGCATGGTACTACAACAGAGTAAAAGAAAAAAATAATTATATTTGTTTATATATTTATGTGGAGAATGGTGATTTTCAGATATATGTTAAAGCACTGTAAAAAGAATTAGATACGTATTTTCTTCAGCATGGACTAGAAGATTACACTTTTCATGTCCTTCAATTTATGCACGTATAATGTCAAATTAAGGTGTTAGTATAGAGTGATGATGAATATTGAAGAAGTAATACAAAAACTTCCATTCAGCTTTGCCAAACACTTTCATGAATCTAGAATAACTTAATTAAATATGACTATATACGAATAAAAGAAGATCTCTGTATTCCCTGTGTGGCAATTTTGGTGCCAAAATCTGAAATCCATAGAACTAGAAAACACTTATAAATTTCTCTTGGATATATGGACAATCACTGCTTGTCAGTCTACATTTGAATTCATTTAAACTCGGACTTTGAAAGCACTTCAACAAACTAATACAAACTAGCAGACATATATATGAGTACTTTCTCCTACATTGACTCTTTCTCTGAGATCTGAGAGATTGCCTTCTTTTCGAAATACTGCAAACTCGGGACTCTGAAGCACTGCTTCTGAGCGGGTCATCCAGCTATGGAGCTCTGTTGTATCTGAATCAAACCTAAGAGACAGAGAAATGCAGTGAGACATTTAATTTTCACAAAGTTTCTGAACATAGGATTGACAATAAACACATTTAACTGGTTGTTTAAACAAGAGAATAAGCAGCAATTTATATCAGTAAAAGACAGTTTTAAACGTCCCATATTTCATTAGATAGCTTATAAAACTATTCACTCTGAAACTTGGAAACATAGAAACACTTTTTCATTTTTAAGACTCTGATTTGACAGCTCATCAGATGCAACAATTTTCACAATAAGGATTCTAGTTTTACAAGCTCATTTTTTGTAGGACATGAAACAAGTGGCTCTCAGTGATGAAACTGTACCACAAATCCTGCTGGCTCAGCTGAGGATGCAAGGCCTATCTGGCTGACAAAAAGCAGACTTCATACCTGCAAGATTTCTATCCCAGCATGCGCTGTGTATTCAACAAGTTGCAAGTATTAACTGCGTATCTAATCCCACTGATTTCAGAAGGAGAATGATCAAAGCATGGTGTTTTTGCAATTATGACTTAAGACCATTCAAAACATCTTAAAATAGATAACACCAAATTTTAAAGCTAATGGACTGGATTACAGCATAAAAGAAATAAACAAAAAAATAATAGTTTTTCCTTATATAATTCTGTATATAATTATTTGTATTCAAGATCTAATGACAATTGCCACACTTCTGCCCAACGTAAGAATGATCAGTGATGTGAGGTTCTACCAACGTAGCCTCTAGGACAGAGTTCCTGAAGTCCACAGAAAGGAATACATTAGGTCAGCAAAATTAGAGCAGCTATTTTAACTGCCACCTTCTCTATCTTTGGTTCTTCAATCTCAGTAAGCACTATACAAACCACTCCCCTAAAATCAGCAGTCCAGTTTAGGGAAAGCATTGCCACTCCCTGCTGCCAACATGCTTTCCTTTCCTTTCCTTGTGGTCAGCAACCGTATAGGGAAAGTACACAAGAAAGTATTGACCACTTCTTTCACATTACTTAGATCTACAGCTAAAGCTGGCTCTCTCACTACTGTCTGTTACTGTGGCAACTAGGATGTTTTATGGCACTAGCACAAAGCAGTAATAAACTGGAGAAGACCACAGAACATCTGACATATAATAACAATGAGGAGTTTACCAGTTTCTCAGTACCAAACTCCCTTGACTGCAGGCAAAACTGTATTACTACTGGTCTTCACTCCTTTCTCAGGCTGAAGGTAAGCCGGATATTAGCTTACCTATTATAATAGCTATTTTAAAGAATAGCCTGGTATTAGTCTGGTATGTGATGGAGATTGACAGAGCAAAATGTTTACCAGTGATCATTTCTTCATTTCTAAAACAAAAGGACTAAGCCCCTGTCTCTGCCACTTCCTCCCTGGAAGAGGAATGGGAGAATTTGGGACAGATTTGATAGTACAACAAAATAATCAGGAAAACATCCCATGGCCTAGGGATTCTCCTGATGGTGTTAAGTATTAGCTACAGTGGACAGCATCATGTCAGGGCTGATCTCAGATAAGAGATTGCTCTGTCAATTGCAGTTTCTTATGCAGATAGATACAACTCCACACAAAAGAAAAACCAAACTAAACAACAACAAAAAAAACAACCAAAAACCTCCTGCCCTAAGAAGGGCTATAAAGAGGGGGCAGAAAAGCATTAAAATACAAGAAAGTTAAATCTAAGTAGCTTTTTGCAGCACATAAATATACATAAAGACATTTTTCAATTACCTTGGAAAAAAAAACCTCTCATTTTAGAGCTTGTATAAAACCAGGAAATATAGGTAGAATATAGCATTTAATCATTCTGCTACGATGATTGGACATTTCCTTTCTGAGCACAGCTGCAGTTACAAACTATATTAACTCTAGATTGATATCAAAGGATCAATACAGTCTTTAAATCCCCTAAGTACAACAATACTTTTGACATAAAAAAGTAACACAATATTACTTTTCTGACCCAGTAAAGTTCAGTGCATGTAGAATTTGTTGAAATAAATCTACGGAAGACAGTAAAACCAAATCACTTGAGACATTTACTCTAAATAATTAACTTGCTTTCATGTGCATGTTAGCTTGCTCCCCACCTAAAAATTCAATCTGCCGCAGAGGATTTATTCTTTATGCAGCATTCATGGTTTAGTTTTCCAATTAGTCTTTCCTTCTGCTATTTCACAAGAGAGATACTATCTTTTACTGCTCTAACTGCCCTCTCTCTACAGGCCAACACATGTCAGCTGAGTTCAAATACAGTCTCTTTTTACCTCAGAGTATGTTTGAAAAAGAATCGTCACATTTTCCCTTTCTTTTCTGTATTAAATACCTCATAAACCTCACCTTTAAAGCATTTCACAACTTGCATTTTGTTTTTCTTTTTCTGTGCAGGGAACTTCTAAGCCAAATACTCAGCAGAGTATGAAACTTAAATCCTACTACAAGCACCTTATCTAATAAAATATTTTCTGGAAACCACTAAGTAACAGCAAGCACTAATTTGTTAATATTTCACAATAAAAACAAATGTAATTTTTATTAATGATCAAAAGGCTGACTGACTATAAGCCTTCCATCTGCACAATATACCTTATAAAGATTTATTGTGGTTCTCACAGCCAAGATCATCTAGTGAAAGACAATTTTATATTTTAAACTCATAATTTTGGCTTTTTTTTACACAGTGCCATGGTAAGATGATGACAGTGAAGTAATGTGAATGCAACAACCTTCCACATATATGTACAAAAACCCTAAACGTTGTACAAGTTTATATAGGACCACAAGTCATGAAGTAGCCTGCTGTCATGTGGCCATCATGGTGTATAAACTTTTTCACTAAACCGAATGAATTTCACCTTGAAACTCCTACTATGTTACTGCTACTATGACTAGACAGTGGGTTTGGGACTTAATTCTTTCAACAGAGAGAAACTGTCTCACAATTTCCTTTGCTCATTTGTCTTTTTCCCTCCCTCCCCAAACAAAACACCACCAGGCATGTCACCAATCTGTATCTTGGGCAGGCATAAGACCATTTGCCTACACACTGAGCTGGCAGAGGATGATACAACTGTGATCCAAGGACTACATTACTGCATTTCCATGGCTGGACTGAAGTGCCCAGCTCACCAGTGATGTTCTTCGGCTCGTAGCTCTTCATTGCCTAGAACACATCAAAGAACTATACAGTATGCAATGCTCATTTGCAGAATTATTCTGTGATGAACTACTTCCTTGCTGTCTTCCTCCTCTATATTTGTAGCTGATGAGGCATTAGTAGATCAACAGTCTTGTTCTTTGCTCCTAATTCAACAGATTATTTGTTCTAATAAATATTTTTCCCTTCCTATTTTTTTACTTCAGTCCAATAATTTCATTTGCTTTCTGAATGACATTCTGAACCTCCTTCTATGCTTGTGACACTGTTCAGTATAACCTCACCAACATTATGACATTTCTGTAATGCACACCAAGGTATCCAGGAAAACACTAGGTTGATGCCAAGTGTAAAGCTCCTTCAGAAACTTCACTGGTATAATCTTACTACCCTCATAGTTATTCCTTTTTAGCCAATTTACCACTAGTAAGGTATGGTTATAAACCATATGCAGCCTGAGCAATAATTCCTGAACTGTAACATGCAATGCTTTGCAGAAATTCTGATACAGATCCACTGCATCTCTCATATGTAAGCAAATGACTTCTGACTCAGACAAATGGAAGTCTATAGGTTGTTGTGGAGTATGTCCATTGACACCATTTGCCTTCAGCAAACAGCCAGTGGCTAGAGATGCAAAGCAATTTTAAATCCAGTCATCATGCTTGCAGTGAGTGTCAAACGGTACCAGTCCTATAATACAGGAGGTAATTTCAGACACTAAAGACGAAGAAGAATATATATTCTTAGTGTATTTGTCACTATGCCAATTCAGATAAAGGGTTAAAAACCAGTGAGCACTAAGAAGTAATAAAGTGCCCATGTTTACAGACCTCAACTTACCCATACCTCTTCTTACATTCTAAATGAAAATGTTTATAAATTATTTCTCCTGTAAACAACAGAAAACTACTCTGTTGTGTCTCAGTCGCTTTTCATTTTCCTCTGGCACTGGCTACACAAGTACAACACTGAAACCAAGGATGACAAGGGAAACTGAAGACATGGCTTTCCTCTTTTTAGATTTGCTAAGTAAAGTTAGATAACAATATAAGAGCAAAAGCTGAATTTCAATAAGAGGATAACAGTCAAACAGCTCAACAGAGTTTCTGTAAAAGTGCTACAGAAAATTCAGCGTTTAGTTCTGACTAATATATTTCATTGGACAGCAATGGGCTATTTCAAACAATAGCTATCAAAAATTCACTTTGAATAAGTCATTATAATTTCTCCTTTGATGTATTTTTCTACAAAAATCCAAGTAATGAAACATTAGAATTTCAAGTACAATAATTTTTAAATAAATGGCTATTCTCTTTTAAAAGAACCCAAAACGTTAACACTTGTTAAATGAAAAAAACACTAGATGAAGCAACTATCCTAATTTTAACATGCCTTTCTCTTCAAAGGACATAAAGTCTTTTCCAAATCTGAAGACTAACATTATATTCATAGTATTCATAATAATGTTATGACAAATAGACTTTCCCTGGAAACGTGTACAAAGTTGTTTAATAAATGGCAAAGAGAGGTATCTTTGAACATTATTCACGAACATTAATATTACAAATGTGTTTACATTAAATGTTTAACAGCTCTAACCACTTTGCTATTTAAAAACCTACCATGAACACAGTAATTTTCAGATTTTTCTATGCTACAGAACTGACCTGTTTTTCCCAGAATATGTAAATAACATGAATGTGAGTATGTTACCTTGGTACCCTTTCTCCCATTAACAGTTTATTTTTTTTCATCCTAAAACTTCAGCTATATTTATCTGTAGTCCTAACGCCTGATACATAGTTTCAAGACTTTTATTATACAGCCCCAAGTATTTTTCCCGTCACAGTTTCAAATTAATTATTTCGGGAAAAGGAGCTTTCCTACGACCAGTAACAAAACTTAGCACGTGCCTGAATTATTCTGACGTTTTTAAGCACTATTTTTGAAGTAGTTTTGGATTTTTTTGGAGGGGTGGAGGGGAAAGGAAAAAACCTCATCTGCTTCTTATCTCTGCTTTCCACCACTTACGGTAAAAAGTTGCTTTAGGAGGCAAGAAAAATCAATAGCTTCTTTCCCATGCATTTATGCCCCAGTGAACTGGGGCAATGGAAATATGACATTCACTCTTGTACAGGCTATTGGTCTACAAGTCAAATTGCTTCTCCTCAATTTCTTCAGTATAAATGGACACTGATACTTCTAATCCTTCTAAAGCACTTGCAAATGTGAAAATAAAAAGCATTCTAGAAAGCTTGGTGCTTCAGTCTTAGCCATTCATTGTTTGTCCTTGCCTAAGTAGTTGGAGACCATGGTCTTACACAGTCCACTAACTCAGTATTTACATTATTACAGAGTAGCCAAACTACTCCTTCTCCTTTAAACTAAGCACCTAGCAATTAACACTGCAGGTGCAGTGCATCTTTAAGACATCCTCTAGTCTTTCTAAACCACTTAGATCACAGAAAAGCAAATCTGGAGCACAAGTCTTTCCAAACACGTGACAATGGAGCCTCATGCATTTATTTCAGGTGTACACTTTTTACAGCAACAACACTGACTAGAGCTTGAGAACAGATGAAAGAAGTTGACAAAACCTAAAAGCATTACTCACCACCTCAAAAAAGCCCCAACCCTCAATGTGCCCAATGTGCCTTTCTCTCCCAGTGTAAAAAAGACCAGGCAAGAGTATGAGGGTGTTGTATCATGACTCCAAAAAGTGGCCAACACAACCTGGTTATGCAACTTCAAAAGCTTCTGGCAAGCATTCAATAATTGCTAGGGTTTTTTAATTAAACAAAAACTAAGCAGTACATAATCATCAGCTCTTAGTTATTAAGTTCTCAGAAAAAAATTTTGAACAAAACCGCATATACATACGATGTAGAATGATGAAGGAGAGGTAGGTTGAGAACCCCTCTCTTAGTATCAAAAACCAAAACCTATGCAATACTATGGCTTTGTCTGCCCTTGGGCGTAGGTACAGCAAAGTATACACAAAAAAATCCTGAAAGATCTTGCAGCCAACAATGGACCTGAAAATAACTGACTGTTTGGAAATTCAAGTATGAGGTTCTCCCAGCAAAAAAGCATTGATGAAAAAGGTGTCAAGTCACCAATGCACATAGATAATGTAGCTGAGCACCCAAATTTTAGGATTACTTTTCTTCTCCCATTGGTACACTTATGCTTAGTATAAATTTATTATGTTGGATAAAGGCAACAGCATACTGTGAAATATATTAGTTTCTAGGTCTGTATTTCTATGTTTTAATAAAAGCAGGCATAATAACCATTATTCTAAGCTGAAACTCCTTCCTCAACGTTTTCTCACAAAGTGTTTCTCTGAAGCTATTTATTGACTGGTCCTCCTGCTCTGGAACTACTTTCTAAAGAGGAAAGGTAAGTCAGTCTTTTTTTTGGCTGTTCAGTTAGGAACACCAAAAAAAAAATCTAAATGGAAAAACGTTGCCTTCAGATAATATAACCATCATTCGTCCTGCTGCACAGCTATGGACATCTCTAACATTGTTTACTTTGTGCATTATCATATCATAGATCCACTCAAAGGTATGAAGTGAACAGTCATACTGAACTAGTCCTTGTATAATGGTATGATTGCATTGTTAAAGCAAATTTAGTAACTCCTGCACCAAAAGCAACACTGTAGCTAGTTTGACCATATTAAACTGTATTAAACAATGAACTCCCTTCTTCCTGCTAGAATTCAGCTTTCTTTCCTACTACATCAAAATAAAAAACTAACTTCTACAGCAATGGAAAGAACTCTGATTTTAAGTACATATAAGAAACCACAACTTACTGAATTATCTAAAGTCATCCTAGACAAAGACTGAGAATTACAGATTGTTTCATGGCTCATAACACTTATCCAAAAAATAAACAGAACTTATATGGTGTATTAATACATTTTAAATAGCATAAAACATAAATCAAAATGCCTTGAAACTTGTCACACAATGGTAAAAAACACTGTGTAAATTTGGTAGCAGATTTGCCAGTAATATAGCTCCAAGCAATCGTTGTGTCAAATTTGATAATATATCCTATTTCCTGTACAAGGATCTATCAAATTTATATATAGCCTTGCTAGTTGTAATACTTAAGACAGACAACAGGTAAAGCACTTAAAGAATTTTTAATTCTCAGTTTGTATAAAATGAGGTATTTCTGAACACAAACAATTCCTATAATCCACATGATGAGTTAGAAATCTCTAGTCTGCTGTACCCTGCCAATTTTACTTTCAGTATTAAGGCAAATCAAAAGAATACGAGCAAGAAGGAAAATACAGATTAATATTACATCTCTTGTAGCTGAGAAAGGAACTCCTGCTGCAAACTTATCCAATTTACCATAATGCACGGTTATTCACAACAACTTTCTTGAATTGTAGTATATAGGTTTAAAAAAAACACATTACTTCAATTAGTTTTAAGTAATATAATGCTTTCCTTTATAACAGTAGATTTGCATTTCATTTTCTTATATTTAAGTCAAGTAAGATCATTCCTAAAACATTCAGTTTAAGAAAAAAAAAAAGCAAGAAGTTTTAAGATGTCAATTATTGAAATTTTAAGGTAATTTTCTGTCTTAATTTTTCAAATTCTAAATTAGAATGCCAATATTTTAAAGGCAGGGAAAATGCGTTAATGTAAGTTTTCTCTTGCATATAAGTCAACAGAGTATTGATCCTATTTGAGATCTTTGTACATTAACAAGAGTAATAGAGCTTATAACATGTATTAAGTAAAAACACTGCCATCTAACAACTCCTTAAACAAATTAAAGAATTGTGAGTCTGGTGATAGACATCACTGTGCATTATTTTGAGTGCTTTAGAATGTATTAGCAATCTATACCTCTCACTATAACTTAATGTTAATCTAGGGTATGTGAAAAAAACCCCCAACAGTTTCCAAATGAAGATTTTGGAGACTAGATTAAATTCACTCAAATTTAGCTAACAAAGTTATTTATTTAGTCTAAACACCTCCTATATGAGTAGTTATCCAATTTAAGAAAAAGGAGATGAATCACTCTTCTTACATCACATGTATAGCGTTCTTAAATAATGAGGCTAAACTAGAAACTTTATTTTTAGAATGGTTGAAGAGGGGTAAGACAAATCCCACTTCAGATGCCTATGTATAAAAAAGGTGCCTCTAAGCATCTATTATTTCAATGACTTACTCCTTTGATTAAAAAAAAGTCAGTTCTCTCCTATTTTTTCATTCTTTCTCCCATTCTCTCATTCTTCTTAATAAGTTAAAGACTATTGTACAAGAAAATAACTTGGCATTGAAAACACGCAGAACTAAAGAAAGATATTTTCAATAGAAATGAGACACTGAATGCTGTTTCGTATTTCTTTCAGTCCTTGAATCTGTTACCTTGGAATTCATAAGTTTATCTGAATATCAAAAAACATTTCCAAACCAAACATTACAATAAGCTTTTGAAGTCTAGCTTCTTAGCATCTTATTCAGAAATTTAGTGCTTGACTTATTTCTACTTAAACCCATCAGAAATTTTTCTTGTTACTTTAACAGCTGTTCAGTATTAATCTAAAATCTCTTGTCACTTGTACTTTAGACAGGAAAAAAACCTGAAAATTACGATACTGCACATTTAATCAAATAGTAACTGCCTCTACAGAACTGTTATTTCTACTGCTGACCCTGAAGCCAAAAAGAGTACAACTTGAACTTTAGAAACCAGGCAATATCCTCACTACAAGTATTCTACCTATTAAAAAAATTCTTTCTAAAGAATGTAAAAAGCTGAGAACTAATTGAATGCTGCTTCTCCTTCAAGTTTAAAGACTATAGTCAAGTGGGATCCCCACAATGCCATACCTAAGGACTTGTACTTACTATTGTTACTATCACAATAGTATTAACACAACGATTAACATTCTTTAGTGCAAAGTAGTTGGAGAGGAAGCACAAAAATATCCAAATCTCATTCTGAATAAAGAAAGTTAATGAATCGGTACCTTAATAGAGAACAGAAATATAGTTTTAATCTCAAAAAATGTATACAGCAAGCTATTGCAGTCAAAGAACAGTTTTTGCATTCTCATCCAACGTCTATCAGTATTTTCTCTCCATGCCTTAATCATTCTCACCTCTTCCTAATTTCTGAATCCACAAGGAGTTGCCTCTTTTTGTGGGGCGGAGGTGGTGGGAGTTCCTCTTTAGCATGCTTAACCAGGATTTGTTCTCTTGTGGTCACCATAGTTACAGTTTCCATTACAGTTGTCTGTGTTAGGGATGTCTGAGTGGTAGTGACAGCTTGTGAAATCTGTGAGAGGTATTAAAACAGAGGTCACACATTGTTTGAAAGACTTCAGTAAAGACGGTTTGGAGTAGCAGCAGAAAATAATGAGAAACTGCTCTCATCTGATCATAGGCTGACCTTCGAAAAAAAATAACACTATATGCAACTCAAATCAAATTGTTTTATCTGACTCATGCTGTGTGAACAAGACATCTGCAGAAGTCAATATCAAAATCAGAAAAGACCCTAAACAGAATGAACTTTTGGCTCCTTCTAAATCATGCTGAATGAAGAAAAGAAATGAATGGTAAATTTTATGAGGGAATTGAATGATAGCAAATATATAAAATGTTACTATTGCTGTAAGATACTCTGCCTTCATTCTGAATATTTATTCCCTGAGAAGTTATAAAGGCATGGTAATGGCACTAAATTACAGATTGTTATTTTTACCATTTATAGCAATTTTCAAACTAGAATGTGATTCATCACAACCTACTTGCACAAAAGGGCAGTTAGCTTTCTGTCAGGAAATCTTAAATTAGGAAACATGCACTACAAGGCAAATTAATTTGCATCAGTGTTATTCCATAATTAAAAAGTAATGTCAAGGGGTTATAGCAGATACTAGTACACATAATACGTAACACTGTAAACACTACCAATCTAAAGCATTTAGCTTTGCCTAGTAATATGAAAACAAAACCTTCATATAACTCAGCTGCATAAAAAAGGAATTATGAGATGTATTTTCTGCTCATATTTGTATGAAAGGTACTGGTTGTACATGTACTGCCCATTTATGTTTCTGTATAGCGCCAAACTACAAAATTCCCACAACCATGGGCAGCTGTTCTTAAGTCCCTTTACTCAAGCTAAATGGGTCATTTCTTATTTTTGGTTCTGTCAGATGATGGCTCATTTGTAAAAATGCTCTAGTTACAGCTCCATTAACCACCTCACAGTTTAGGGGCAGTGAAATGAAAAATAAAAGTTACACCAGGAACAGGAAAAGCTGTGCACCAGAAGAGCATTGCTTCTTTGCTTATTGCTTTTTAGTCTAAAAAGACTTTCAAATTCAGTGAAAGGAATGCCAATATCTAAAATTCCATGAAACTATATAGACTTGCATAAATTATCTATTAGTTCTTGAATCAGAAACTCAGTAAAAGAATTGAGTTACTTTAGTTATGGAGACATTAGCGTTTCTATAAACAATGGTGAAGAGGCATACCAGGTAATCAACTAAAACACCTTTCCCACAATGCTCTTAAACATCAAAACAAATTAAATTAAACAGGAAAGGGGGTTACTCTTAGCAATGAGCCTCTTCTCAGCAGGCAACACCAGTAAAGTAAAAAAACAACCTAGCCAACCAACAAATCCAAAAAATCCAACTTGAAAAAACAAAGTTCCCGCCAACATTGCTGAATCTTTTACATGGTCTTCAAAACAAAGAAAAGTCTTTCTGTTCTTTGTACAGTCTGCCAGTGAAAGTGATGTGTAGGAGAGTCCATTGTAATTTTGGCAGTCTTTCTTACTTAAAGCAGTCAGATCAATGCTATCCTTCTCCCTCTAGAATGACCAGCTGTCTAGGCTTTCGAGTAGAATCTGGACTGCTCAGAAGATTGCAAAATGAAGATTCAAAGAAGAATTTTTTTAAAATCTCTGGATAAATTATGTCAATTGGAGTAAGCTGCTTGTGAACTGCAGGGACTTGGCTAACGTATGAACTACATAAATTCTTTGGAAAAGAAAAACACTCAGTTGACTTCTTAATCACTACAATATTATGTATTAATACCCTTGTTTTAGTTCCTTCAACAAGATGTACTGACTTTGATATTTTCAACTGCAGAAATCATGGCAATAATAAGGAAAAATTTCCATATAGTTTTATTAAAACTTTATATGGCATTATTTTCAATTTTACTTTAAATTAACTTTCTTTTGAAGGAGAAATGAAAAGCAAATTAAAAGTTTCTAAGGTCTACGGTTCTATAAAATTTGAGGATAACACCTGATGTCATCTTTCCCTGGGTTGACTCTGCAGCTAAGAAGACTCCAATTAGCTGCTTGATCCTTACATGCAGTTTTGGGTACAGTCTCCCTTTTCTCTTCTCACAAAATTCTTATTACACATGGTCTTATCCAAAAATCAATGACAGGATGATGTTTCTAACACCTTAGGTCATATTCTGTCACGTTTCCGTTTGCCGATCAATACCAGGGTACAGTTTACAGTGAAGAAGGTGTAAAATAGAATAAACCACAGCTAGGGCACTGTAGGAATCATCTGCAGAATACTACCAATTATACAGGAGTAATAGCTTCAGCTGGTGATTGGGAACTGTGCTTCAAAAGCAGGCAGTGCAATTATCATATGCTCAGAGCAGTCAAGTCACGATGCTGTGGGGGGGGGGGGGGGGAAGGTTTTGGGGGTAAAAAAA
>NW_010171193.1:13138-15885 GCF_000695765.1 Mesitornis unicolor
TAATGATTTAGGTGTCAAAACAGTAAAGAAGTATTTGTCATGCTTAATCAATAGGAGTGGAGGTTAAATACTATATACTTCAAAAGGAGAATGAAGATGTGAATTTGAAGTTCATAATCATTCTAATTAGAGACTAGGAAAGACTAAAAGGTACTGAAAATTACAATGTAATGTAATTCTACATGATAAAGTTGGTTCACATTTAAAGAGCGCACACACTTGAGAGGGTAGAGGAAAATCCTTAAAATAACAAGTACCAAAAAGGAAGTAACTTTTATTAGCTTCCCTGGAAAAAAAACCCCACCCACCTCTTAAATCTAATCTCTGGTGTGTGTCCTGTATTATTCAAAGACAGTCCAAATAATAACAGTATAGCTTCCTCAATCCTCTAAATTCCAGACAAACAAATATGAATCTGAGATAGGGTGATACAGACCGGGCCTTTAATCCACTAGAAAATCATATGAAAAATGCTAAGGTGACTCACAAGGCTGCACATTAAAAGGCTTTCAAAATACAATGCTTGCCTGCAGTTTCACATCAGCAAGCTCATCTTAGAAACATGTTAAAACTCATTTCTTTTCAGAGTAGACAAATTTAAATCTTCCTTTTCATCCTCTACAGGTGAATGTATGTACAATGTGTGTATAGCACTTCAGTAGTTTTATGTAATTTTATTTCTCTTTTATACGGCAGCCTACCTTTAATGCCATCATTTATTATTGCCTTTGGAAGCACCCTCAGTAGCGATAATCTCATAATTTTCCTTAACATTCACTTTTAGTGCTGTCATCTGTTCTTTGATGAAATGTATGTATGTGAGTGGGGAAGTTCAGATGAGGAATGGTGTTTTCTTTAGTTTGGGAAGGTTTTCAGTACAATTTAGAGAAGCATAATGAACTCACCAAAGGTGTGTTTAAAGTTCCTAAAAGTTATGCATCTTATATAAGCAAGTTGTCCTTCTCCTTGTTTCTGCTGTGTAGTCAACGAAGGAAAGTTGACATTCTTATGATAGGGACAAACTGCTTTTTAGAGGTATATCTCTCTCTCTCTCTCCACTCATTTGTAGCAGAAGCTTTAGGTATTACTTTCATTTACATACTTAAATTTATCAGCAAAGAATTCAGCTAAATGTGGGAGGACTCACATTCTACTTTCTGCATTTTTCCTTTGTGATATATAGCTGGTTCTTATGTCTAGTTGGAGAATCAGCTTTAAGCTGAGGCTAAGATTGTCTCTCATTTAATTTCTTATTTTGTTAACAAGTTAATTGCTTGGTGACACTTCAGTAAGAGTGGGAGGGGAAATAACTAATGACAAAAATGTATTTATGAAGGTACTATGAGAATTATTAATGAATGGAATAAAGTTCATTTTGAAGTCAACATCTGAGTTTAAATGAATAAAATGTGCATTTTCTGATTGATTTTATTGAAAAAGTTGTATTTGTAACACAAATTAGGCCATTACCTCTTCCAACTTCCCTTCTTCTCCTTTCATGATTAGAGACAATAATTAGATCTTTTAGAGGCATTTTGTAGTCTAAATGTGTAAATGAGCTCTGTAACGAATGAACGTATAAGCCTCACTAACATTATTTGCCCTACCTAGATAGAAATACATGGCAAAAAGTACACCATCAGTATCTCATAGAGGACATATCTAAACCATCCTTGAGTTAGCACTGAATATGAAATGTCCCTGGAATTTGATCCAATATGCTCACAACAGTATACCAACTCTGTGCCAAGCAAAGGAGCTTCTCCTTGGAAAAAAAGCTTATCACGTGAAGTGTGCTGCTATAAGACAAGACAGCTTCACTGCTTTGGGAATCCAAAGCATCTCCCACCTGGGCTGCTCTACAATGTATGAATGCATAGCCTTAGGATTGTTCATTTCATGAGAAGGCTATCTTTTCTGTAATCTATGTTTCATTTTCTAAACTAGTATCTACTTTTAGGACCAATCAACAATCTAAATAACCATTGAACACTTTGTAGTAACTAACTTTTTCAAATTATCTGACCCTTAGCCATCCCAAATTCAAAATGCATCTCTGGACTTTCCTCTGCATTGAAATACAAGTTTCCTATAGCAAATACAGAAGAGTTAAATCAAATATTCAACTGTTCAAAATGCTGTGCAACATGAACTTGCTTTCCTTTTGTTATGAACAAAATTGTACCCTTTCCCAACTTTCTTCCCTTCTGTTTTCCCAAACTGATTTTTCCAACTTCAGCTACACATGGAACTGTATCTCAGAGCAAACTAGAACCACAGAATCATTTAGATTGAAAAAGGTCTTTTAAATCATGAAGTTCAATCATTAATCTAACACTGCTAAGTCTACCACTAAGTCATGTCCATAAGTGCCACATCTACACATCTTTTAAAAACCTTCAGCCTGTTCAGATGTTTGACAACCCTTCTGGCAAAGAAATTTTTCCTAATATCCAATCTAAATTTCCCCTGGTGTAATGTGAGAACATTTCCTCTCACCCAATCGTTAGTTACTTGGAAGAAGAGACCAAGACCCACCTCACTTCAACCTCCTGTCAGGTTAGTTGTAGGGAGCAATAAGGTCTCCCCTCAGCCTCCTTTTCTCCAGACTAAACAACCCTAGTTCCCTCAGCTGCTTGTCATAAGACTTGTGCTCCAGACCCCTCACCAGCTTTGTTCTTCTTTTTTGAACATGCTCCAGCACCTCTTTCTTGTCTTTTTCCACTGAGCAGCTTTCCAGACGCTCT
>NW_010171193.1:15916-36814 GCF_000695765.1 Mesitornis unicolor
CAGTCTATAGTGCTGCATGGGGTTGTTGTGACCCAAGTGCAGGGCTCGGCACTCAGCCTTGCTCAGTCTCATACAATAGGACTTGGCCTATTGATCTAGCCTTTCCAGGTCCCTCTGCAGAGCCTTCCTACCCTCAACCAGAACAACACTCCTGCCCAAATTGGGGTCATCTGCAAACCTACTGAGAGTGCACTTTATCTCCTCATCCAGATCATTCATAAAGATACTAAACAGAACTGGCCTCGATACTGAGCCCTTGGGAACAATGCCTGGATTTTATACCATTTAGCACCACTGCTCAGGCCCAGACATCCAGCTAGTGTTAAACCCGGTGAGGAGAACACCTGTCCAAGCCATGAGCAGCCAGTTTTTCTAGGAGAATGCTGTGGGAAACGGTGTCAAAGACTTCCCTAAAGTTCAGGTAGACAACATCCACAGCCTTTACCTCATCCACTAATCACATAATCAAAGGAGATCAGGTTAGTCAAGCAGGACCTGCCTTTCAAACACCCATAATGACTGAGCCTGATCTTCTCATTGTCCTGTATGTGCTGTGTGATGGCACTCAAGATGATCTGCTCCACAACCTCCCTCAGCACTGAGATCAGTCTGACAGGCTGAACAGTGGTTCCCTAGATCCTCCTTCCTGCCCTTCTTGTAGATGGCTATCACATTCGCTAACTTCCAGTCAACTGAGACCTCCCCTGTTAGCCAGGACTGCTGATAGATGATGGAAAGGGGCTTGGCGATCACTTCTGCCAGCTTTCTCAGTACCCTTGGGTGGATACCATCTGGCCCCATAGACTTGTGTATGCCTAATTGTTGGAGCAAGTCATTAACTATTTCTTGGATTATAGGGGCGTCATTCTGCTCCCAATCCCTCCCTTCCAGCTCAGGGGGCTGCATACCCAGAGAACAACTGGTCTTACTATTAAAGACTGAGACTAAGAAGGCATTAAGCACTTCAGCTTTTGTCACTATGTTTTCCACCACATCCAATAAAGGATGGAAATTCTCCTTAGTCCTCCTTGTGTTGCTAATGTATTTATAGAATTGTTTTTTATTGTCTTTCATGGCAGTAGCCAGATTAACTTCTAGTTGGGCTTTGGCCCTTCTGATTTCCTCCCTGCATAACCTCACAACATATTTGGAGTCCTCCAGAATTAGCTGTCCCTTCTTCCAAAGGTCACATTTTTTTTTTTCTTCTCCTGAGTTCCAGCCAAAGCTCTCTGTTCAGTCAGCCAGGTCTTTTGCACTGGCTTGTCTTTCAACACATGGGGATAGCCTGCTCCTGCATCTTGAAGATTTCCTTCTTGAAAAATGTCCAGCTTTCCTGGACCCCTTTGCCCTTCAGGACTGCCTCCCAAGGGTCTCTGTCAACCAGTGTCCTAAATAGGCCAAAGTCTGTCTTCTGGAAGACCAAGGTAGCGCTTCTTCTGACTCCCCTCCTTACTTTTACAAGAATTGACAACTAGAAGATTAAGGTATGAGGCCGAACTAAGGTTATTGAGAGGTATACAGATCACCACAGGAAGTATAGTAACTTTCCTTTAATTACCCAAACATAAGCTGTTAGAAGCATTAGTATATAGCAACAAAAAAGTGCAGCATAGGCAAGGGAACTGAATCAAACTGAACAGAACTATGAGAGAACCACTAGGGACAGGACAGAAGTGCATGCAGTAACATTCTGCTCTTTGTCATCCTGAAAAAGTATTAATGTCCATTTCTATTTCAGTGGCCATATGATGGTCACACAAATATAACTTAATATTAACGAGATAAGGGGATGGAAAAAAGTGAGCTCATTTGGGTTCAAATCCAATAAGAAAGAGGTGCAGACGCATGACTAAGAAAAATAAATTGATACATTTTTGCATACTACATACTGATTTTTGTTACCTGATTTTAAAAATGTGACACTTGAAAACCTCAATTTCTTTTTTAATATATTATGGTTAACATAAAGGATCTGGGCAGAATAATAGTGGATTATATTCTTTTTTCATTCACATTTTCACTACAGGTATGGATTGTTTCCTTTATTTTTCCAAGAAACTTCTTTTTTTATGTCCTCTCTTTTTAATCTGTAAATCAGCATAATATAAGCAGAATTAAAACAGCAATTTTATAAACTTTCACTGTTGAAAAGAAATAAAAATAATTTCTGTAAAACCAGCAAATATTAATTTCAGCCTAAGTGCTATTCCACAGGGATAGCCATTAAAATAGTGCATTTGAAGTGACCAGCTATTATAGGTTAAAAAAAAATTAACTAGAAAGAGTGTTTTCACTATAGATTATATAAGCCCTGAAAGTTAACAATCCAATAAATTAATCAACACTATAAAGTAAGATCAAAAACTAATCAGATAAATAAAATTCTGGAAAGGTATATAACAGTTATAAAAATATGTCCTAAAAATAAAATATGTCTTAAGCAATCATGCAGGGAAAAAAATTAAAACAATATGACAAAGAGCAGAAAAACTACTTCAAGCATCTGACTGACAAACGATTTGACTGTCACCAACTGACAAAATGGTGGTTTTAACAAACCTGTTTGGAATTGCTCTCCACCTTCTGTACAAGGCTATCCCAGCGCTGGGCAAAATTTTCTAGACGACTTTCCAGCTTTTGAGCCACTGCCTTATTTTTCACAGCTACAAGGAGGTCTTGGCTGAGTGATTTCAGCTTTCCCATCATTTGTCTTTTCATTTCTAGATCTCCTTTTAGGATCTGTTAAACAAAATAGCAGCAGGAAGAACAGTAAAAAAATACCCCACAAAACCCCAAAAACAAAAACAAACAAACCAACCCAAAACAAAAAATCCAAAACAACTTAAAAGAAAAATCCTAAAAAGAGCATCATAAAGAACAAAAAATGGGTAAGGGTATTTCATACAAACTCCTATATTTCCATGCTGTTATTGTAAAAATTGCTGGTGAAGCTGACATAGTGGAATGGACACATTGCACTTCACAAAGCAATATAACATGACGCGTGGAGCAACTCCAGACATCACAGCATGCCTCAGGTGCCAACATAAATCAAAAAGCTTACAGCTGTGTGACATTAATAACCTTAAAACTGCACTAATGTTGACAACTATATCAACATTTCAAACAACGTTTCTTTAAAGTTTTACTGTACTTTGTTATATACTACATATTAAAACTCACTGGGAAAAAATGTTTTCTAGAAAAATAGTATTTTCCCCAAAACTAGGATTAAAAAAAAAAGAAAAGAAAAAAGAAAAAAAAGAAGAAAGGTCAAAGAAAATGAATTTGGTTTTGGCAATATTGAAGAACCATGTATTTCTCATCTTCTTTGGATCTCAGCAGGCCCTGGTTACACAGCAGTAGCCTCGAGGGAATGGGGAAGTCTTGGGAACCCTGGGAGCTCTGCTGAGTGTTCCAAGAAAAGGGCCCTGCAGATTGGAGCCTGGAAACTCCCCTGTACAATCTCTATGAGCCACCATACAGCTTGAACACATAGATGCAGACAGAAAATGAGACATTTTCAGTCTTCACATCTCTACTGCAGGAAACTGCCAAGAATCCTGAAACCCCTGAGATCTATAAACACAAATCTCTCCATGAAGTAGGCTCTTCACAGATCCAAGAGTCATCTTTTGCTCCAGTTCTCACCTGGGTTTATTTCATTTCTTCCTGTCTCTACTTGTTTACTCTATAGATTTTTGTACCTTAAGCATTCATTCTCTATGCTCTAATCTGTGCTAACCACAGCCAAATTTTAAACTCTTTATGCAACTGAGTATTGCAATTGAACACCCTAGGCATTTCCTACAAATTTTGAAAGGGATAATTTTACAAATATCTAGATAACAGAATTTAGTCTACATATACTCTCCTGTAGCCATATCATCCAAAACTGTAATCTGATTAGTAGTCTTTACAAAGAGTACTTTTTTCATTCAGATGTGGTTTGAAACATCATAATTAGTTATGATAGGTAGATACAGTTAATATCAGTTTAAATCAACATGTCCATAAGAAATAGCAGCTAACACACTTCATATCTAAGAAGTTTGCATAGTAGCAGATACAACACAAGGAACGAACCAGATGTAAAACAATTTGCCATCTTAACACGTCAAGGATTGCTGCGTTTGACCTTTTTTTTTTCCTAGAGTGTCAGAAAAATATGAAAGCCACCACATACACTGAGTGAAAGAATAAAAAATGGTATCTACTAGTGAATTCTGAATAGCAGTGTTTTATTTCCAACCTCCAGAGCTGTCAACAGCTGTATAATACACAGAGTTCAGCAGCAATCCCAGATACATGGAACACAATCAGTGAGTGAAACATTAGGAAGAGAAGGATGCTAAAACTTTCTATCTGTCAAAGGTGCTGATCACTGCTACATAATATGCTGTCGTGATAGCTACAGTTAACCTGCAAAAATATACTGGGGGATTCTGTTTTTCTGTTTTCACATTTCCTTATTGAAAACCTGTCAATGTTCTACAGTAACCAAAAATATGCTCTAATTTAGGTTTTGTTTTGGTTTTTTTTTCCCAGTAGAAGAACAGACCTAAAATACTAAGAAGCAAGCAACAAAATATGTAATTTACCAATCTGAAAAAAAAGGTACTGTTTGTTTTATTACATTAACTATCAAATAACTCAATCATAACTTCTGTCAAGTGCATACTGTAAGCTCCAGTATTGAACACTGTGAAGGGCTTTCCTTATTTCTTGGTAATGTGCTTCTACTAGTTGGTTTTTGCTTTTAAATATTACTGGTTTTCTTTCCCTTAAACATCACCAAAACCTTTTTTTGCTCATTGCAATATTCTAATAAGCAACATTTGCTGTAAAGTAAATGTTCAGCTGCTAAGAGATTTATTCCAATTTTAAAAAGTGTAGAATCTAATTTATTTCTTCTAGTAAGTAAAGAAATTTCCACTAAATGAAGCAAGGGAGGATGTAACTCCATATTAGCAGAATAAGAACTATAAATAAATAGACCTAAAATGTTGTATACCTTTACAGTAGATCTCAACATATTTTATGAAAAAAAGGAACAGAATCACCCACATTTTACAGGCTGCAAAACTTATGTACAGGACCTGAAAACAACCTATCAAGCCTGTGCAATGAAAGCCGGTAAAATTTCACCTCAATGTGTCCACTTAAGTTCTACATTCTCAGTGCACCACATCCTCCAGCTTAGTCCATGCTCTATGTCATCCTTTGCCTTGTGTAAGAATTCAGAGACAAATATAGGGACAGTAAATAAATTGCCAGTGGAAAAAAAACCCTCAAAATGTTGTCTTAAGGAAATAATTTTAGAATTAGCGCAACTACACATCACTATCAGAAAAAAAATGAAGAAAATTCAGTATTAATATATGCACAAAGTAGTAAAGCCAAACGTTTTTTCCGACCTTTAGACTAAGCAGATCCCAGAAGAGACTTAATGACAAAGGAGATAAATTTTTACATACAAATACTGAATGAATCCTCTGAAACAAGCCATTTGAGACTATTAAAATATATTTCCTATAAAAAGCAGTTTTATCTGAACAAAAATTCTTACAAATAGATATTAAGGATACAGTATATAAATTAAGAAAAAATCTAACTGATTTGATATCAATTTTAACAGGTTAGAACTGAGTGGATTGCTACCATGACATTTCACCCTTTCATTTCAATAACAACGAAAATGTTATTGCTAAAACTGAGGGAAAAAGAGGGACAGCATCTGTACTGGGTTTAAATGGTAACATTTTGGCAGACAGGGGCTGCAAGAGTGGCTTGTGTGAGAAGACGCCAGGGGCTGTGTCCCATGTTGGTTAGAACCATCTCCAGACAGCTCCAAAACAGCCCCACCACTGCCCAAAGCTGAGCCCCATCAGCGACTCCAGTGTTGCCTCTGTGATACTGTCATTAAGAAAGGGTAAAAAATGCTGTGCAGCAACCGTAAGAGAGAGTGGAGTGAAAAACATGAGAAAAACAGCCATGCAGACACCAGGGTCAGAGAAGAAAGAGGAGGGAAAGGTACATAACAAAACGTTATGAACTGACAGTAGCCCCTATTCCCCATCCCCCTGCCCCACTCGGGGAAGGAGGTAGAGAAGTTGGGAGTGAATTTGAGCCTGGGAGGAAGAGAGGAATGGAGGAAGGTGTTTCAAGGTTGTTCTTATTTCTCATTATCCTACTGATTTGGTTGGCAATAAATTAATCTTCGAGTCTATTTTGCCTCTGACAGTAATTGGTGAGAGACGTCCTTGTCCTCAACTTGGCCAAAACGTTTTTCATCTTATTTTCTGCCCCTGCCTTCCTGAGGAAGGGGAGTGAGAGAGCAGCTTGGTGGGGACCTGGTGGCCAGCCACGGCTAACCCACCACAGCACCATAATCTGCAGGACATCTCCAATCTCTCTTCTGTTAGACAGATTTCAAAACATTTTGTCTTCTACCAACCAGTGTATTCCAGCATCCATACATTAGAATATTCTGACACCAACACCAAATTTAATATCAAATTTTTATTTACATAGATTTACTGAAAATGTTTTAACTTGCCTCCTTCTCCATTTGGGAGAATTCCATTTGAGAAAAAATCTACAAAGAACTAATATTAGTTAATAATGGTGATCCTGCAGTCAAATCATTAGAAAGGATCACATTTTGGGGAAATGCATGCTCTTTTATACTAAGTCAAATAATCAGAATTTGAGCTGCAAAAATCTTCCAGTAATCATAAAACAGGAATCCATGCATGGAGATTTTGGTTCAGTAACAATCTCAACCTTTCTTCTTACTCAAATTACTGTCTGAAAATATATGTATACCAACTACCAGTTTAAGAAATGTTGGTAAATGACAGTTTACTTTTAAGCATTAATAGTGCTTACTATCAAAAATCTTGTCTTAACTGAAATTAACAGTGTATATCCTCCTACATGAGAGAAAATTACTGTGGAGAAGACTGATATTTTTCTACATCAGCAAGCAGTAGTTAACTCCTGATTTCTTCTTCTGAACTGCAGATGTTAAAATTACATTTTAATGTAATTAAAACTACCAGGTGCTGTTTCTTGTTTTACGTTCTATTGTTACTATGTGATGTAATGATTAACATGATAGAAGAGTCAACATTTTTTTTCATACTGTTAACAGCTTCTCAACAGACCTATTTCACTTCAGGCACTTTAGAAGGCTTAACACCTTGATAGGAGGGTTGTAGAATTTCAAATGAATAGTCATAATGCTAAATGGTTTAATAAAATATTTTGAGAAATTTCCTTCAGGCTTAAGAGACTGAAATCTGGCTAAAGAACATGACTTTAATCTTGCCAAGTTATGCATATAAGAGAGACAGGAAAAACAGGCTGGAAGCTGTATCATGGTATCAAACCTAAAACTCTTAAGATCTTACAGGACAAACTAATACTGTAATTTCCTGCTGGAAATTATTAGGCAACTGAGGAACTGAGCTACCATAATGTTTAAGAATAAAAACATTTTTATATTAGCAAAAGAATGTGTTTATTGCCTCACAGACTCACCTTTACAATTCTGGAACAAGCTGGCCTGATTATAAAGGTGTTGATTCGTGACAGCTTCTCCTTTACTACATCCAAACACATCTCTATGTCCAAAACAACTTATACCAAAAGACAGGAATGATTTACATGTCAGGGTCAGGATACTACGATCATGTCTTTTTCTGTTTCTAAAAGCCAGTGCAAGAGTGGAAGAATATATTCCCTGAAAACAATTTTCATGTGGGTAATGCTCTAATATAAATTCTCTGTGATTCAGGAAAGACTAAAATGGTAAACCTTCGTCCACAAAACTCCTGACTATTTGACATTGTGTCGAGGTAATAATACTTACTGACTGGACTTTGGAGATGACTACTATTAGGTCTAAAATCTGATAGAGGAATTCCAAAAGTAGAAAATATATTTCTGCTACAAATCAGAGAGACTAAAGAGGCATTGTTTTTCCAGCATACCATCAACATATACGTATCTAAACTTTTGGTATGAAAATACACATACTTTTAAGACTCTCAAATGCTCTTTCACTTCATAAACTTTTGACTGAAGAGACAACCAACCATCTGTACTGATTGGTTCCTTAATCAGCAAGGCCATGAACCAACCTATTCCATCCACATGAGACAACATTCATTCCTAAAGTATGAAGCAGCTGTTATGTTAAACCACATTGTTTGGGAGTGGGATAAAGCCACATGAACTCTGCCTCACAAATAAGAAAGCTGAACATAAAATAGGAGAATGAAAAATACATACAGCTAATTTGCGTAGACTGGTCAGCATGTCATTTTGATCTTTAAAGCCAGCTGTATGAATTTTGCTGACAGTATCCTCCTTTTCAGCAAGCCACGCATCAAAAAGGCACTGAAAGAACATTGGAGAGAAGAGAATTAAAAGGCTTCAGTCAGGCCTTTCTTAGTGCATTTTTTTGGAAGAACATTCTAATTTATAACTGCTAAAACTATTTACCTGCTCTTCTGCAAAGTGCTGCCATTTACGAAGAATATCTTGCAGAAGGACCCAGCGTTCTTCTGTCCACCTGCAGATGGCTGCCCACCGTTTTCCAAAGTGCTAGAAAGGAAGAAACATAAACAGAGGTTTGCATTTGTTGACATTTTTTAAAACAAAGCAAGCTGGTTTTCCTATGGCATTACAAATTTTTGTGAAAAATCTTTATAATAATTTCTAAAATTCTATGTATACAGATGGTGAGGTGAATCACATTTTGTTGTTTGGGTGCCTAAAGGTCTGATTTACATTGAAGTTTATGGATATTAATTATATATTACATTTTTAAAATACACTTACATTTTTTACTGAAGGATTCACAACTCATACCAAAGTCAAGTAGCAAAGGTTTTGGCACATCAGATTTAGATCAATGTTTTTAGAACAATCTTTTCATGATCAGACATCTCTCCATTGATAATGAAGATTTAGATCAGAATAAATTACACTGCACAAATTTAACCAACAGTTTGCATCTGACTGAAATTTTGAATTGATCTAAAACAAATGTAAGGCCTTTGACAAGAAAAACATTTTGTTCAAACAGGACCTCTAAAAATAGAATGAATGGGCTCTACATTTTTCTTAAGAAAACTCCTTTTTTAAATTGTGCAACACCATGAGTTACGCGAGCTCTCACATTTCCACCTTGCACAGGGACTTATGTAGTGGATATATACTTACATATACACACATGCATGCAGAGGATAATTTGGAGTTGGTGGAAACATAAACTAATCTATTCAAACAAATAGCAAGCTACCTATTACTAATTTAATAATGATTTTTTAATCATTAAGAAATAATCAGTAATCAATTAACTATATGGGCTGACATTTGTGATATATATGGACATAGATTTGTGATAAACAGAAAACTCTTATTTAAACTTATTAATTATTTTATTTTCTTTTTTATTCACTTCCAGATAGTGTTTAAAGAATACAAACATTTATTTTTTTAAACTCTTTTCAAGAAGAACATCCTAAATATTCTCTGTTAGAATATGAAGCAAACTGAATTGTATTTGAGGTATGCCATTGCATAAAATATGGCACCATATTAGATACTTGAAGTAGGAATATCTACAAAGTTCAGCCTAGTGTGAGATACAAACTCAGACCTAGGATCATTAAATCTACACTTACATGGCTCCTGTTCTACAGGATGTTATTAATACAGTATGTATTAATACATACTATACCTAACCATCCATAAATTAGTACATCACACATAATGAATTTCCTGGTATTGGTATACAACCATCATTTTCCTTGATGTCTAACAGCAATACCAACAGACACTCACATAGATGTATTGTCATGAATGTTCCCAGTTACTTGATTTCTCCACATATGTCAGCATATTGTATTTGATCGCTTAAATTTAAACTATGCTAACCACAGACTAAACCCCAAAGTCAGTTCTTTGTCTTTATGTCTGTTACTTTTTAGAGTAGACTTCTATTATATTGCATTATTTTGATATTTTATAAATTAAGCAGTACATCTTTTACTTACAAAAAGTATTTCATAAAAATCCTCATATTTGAGTAATTTTTAAATATCTCATATTCAAGCAGCTGACTTTTCTTAACAATCCTCACAAAGAAATACAGTGTGTTCTCAACATCTGCAGAAATATCTTCTTCAACATGCCTTTATCTCTATGACATAGATTGAAAAAATTTATTTATTTGCTCATCTATAAAACACCAAAAATTCAAGAGTAAAAGATCAGATTTCTGGCTCTGCATTTACTCTAAGAAATACATTGATTTGCATACTAAAACAGTTTTGCTACATCAATACAAAATACTATTTTCAGTATAAAATTTGAGAGACACAAAACCTACATTTTTTGACACAATAATTTGACAAGACATTTTACTTTAATAAAATAAGTAAAAAGAAACTGCACTGATAAAAGGGTTGATACTGTGACCTGCCTTAAACCTGTTATTTCTCGTGAGAGATCATAACAACCCTGACACCAAGATAGACTGTTTGGCTGAATATGTTTTAGACAAAAAGTTTCCAGTCAGAAATACCACGTCAGGACTGTCTTTTTATAAAGTAGATATTGATTACTAAATCCTACAGCACTTAACTTTACCCCCTTATTTAAATCAAATATTAATAAATGCTGTAATTAGCCTGCATGGAAACTCAGACTGCACCAAGGGTTTTGTCCCCCCTTACAGGGAAAACAGGTCTCCAGAGAAACTGACTGAATCCAGAGTAAAAAGTAAAATGCCTTCTTGTTCCCTTGAAATGATTGTTTTTACAATTCTAACTGCAATTTTCAGAGAAATCTGCATGTAAAAGAAACTTTTTAGTACTGGGAGGACTCTGAAATAATATTCTTTATGACTACAAAAAGCAGAAGATAAAATATTCCTAGTCTGCAAAAAGGTTGAAAAAAGGAAATACGAGAACAGGAGAAAATGAGTGAAAACAATATAACTCTTGGGAACACTGGAGTGAATGAATAAAAAGCGAAATAATATGCCTCAAGTCTGCAACTAATAGGAGAGGTTTTTGAAAGATGCTTTTCTAACAAGGTAAGGCTATCCAGTCTTTTAAGTAATGAGAAATAATGGAAATATGTTTTTGTCTATATGCAAAATAATTTCTTTAAAAAAAGAAATACTTGGCACATTCATAGAATTTCTCTCATGTAGCAATAAGTAGTGTGTGTAGTTCTTTAACATCCATCACTTATTTTGATGCATTTTTGCAAAAACTACCCATACATCATCATCAATCAAAGGAGATTACCCTGAATAATATGAATATATAATAGTGTAAATTACACTTTCCGGTCCTTTCCCTCAGCAGGGAAAAACATCTGATACATTTAATGCAGATCTCTTTTCAGCACAGAACCCGACCCCTGAAGCCTGGGTAGGGCTCTAATTTCAGCTAGCCTGCAAGAGTCCTTCAGGGACCTATTTGTCTGCTGGGTACAATTAGAAAAAAAAACAAACCCAACTTCTTGCGTTCATGGCTTCTGTATATTATCCATCTGTTTCTGTGTTGAAGATAATTTCCCACACTTTCCTGAGAAACAAATCACACTACAGCAAGAGATTTGCTAGTATAGGCCTCTGATTTTGCAGCACTAAATACAGACTTGAGCCTTAGCCTTATTCAGCAGCTGACTTTTCAGTAAGGCTCTGGATTGAGTCTAATGGGGTCTAGGAGATACAAGTCTAAACTGTCAGTTCTCAGCAGCAGCATAAACAGACTAAGCCTCAACATGTCATGCAACGAAATGTCAAGTAACCAATATTATGTAAAAATAGTTTTAATAGTCACACTCACCTCGGTTAGCTGTAATCACTCAGAATACCTTAGGGCAACAGCTCTTTATAAGACAAGCATTGTAATGGTGTTTACTTATATTTTTCAAAGCAAGGTTGTCTTTTCTATGTATAATTTGTTTCAGGGGACACTTTTGTCTTCTACATCATTAACTGACTTTTAAAAAGATTTTTTTTTTGTCATATGCAATAAATCTTAAGAGCTTCAATAATGTTCATTTGAAGCCAGCAGATTCTTGTCATCCTGTTGAGTTTTAAATTCTCTAAATGACCTTTTTATGGCTTTTAACATTGTGTTATACAGATGCATGCATAACTATATGCATTATATACATGCACATTTTTATAAATGAAAATGCTTTAGGCATCATCATCTCAATCTTTTTCAAAAAGAAAGGCATAACTGAATTGCAGCTGCTTGGAAAATGCAGCCTTGACTATTACATAGCAATACGTGTTCACTTTCTTTCAAATCTGATCCTGACCAGTATCTCACTCAGGCAGTCTTATTAAGCTCTTTTGTCTGACAGTGCATACGCTTGTTTTGTTCTACAAGTCAGACTGGCAGATACATAATCAAACTTTGAACTCTGCTCCATTGTGCTTTTTGTCAAATGCTCTAATGGTTGTGCCTGACAACAAATCTTATCTCCTGTCCTTATGTTCAGTTTGCAAGTGGCATAAAAAAAAAAAATCCAATCTTTCTGTACACTCCAAAAAGGAGATGTAACATTTTGCTAGGATAGTAGGTGGGGTATGGTAACTGAGCTCTCCTAGGCATAAAAGTATAAAAGTTTGCACACCTCCCTAATGACCTAAACTTCACAGATTTATATCCTGTATTTTGTTTTTAACATCTGTAATATTGCTACATATTTTGTGACTTCCAGAGCAATGGGATTATTGGATTCTTTTTTAATATTCTTCCCTAAGACAGTGTGATTCAAGGAAGGCACTGTACAGGAGCTGGACTGTCCACTTCACCCCATACTCAGCTCAGAACACACCTGCGCTGCAGAGTATGGTGCCTTAGGGATTACCTTAATGGCAAGTTTGCAGGAACAGTTTCTCAATGACAGCAATAACTAGGCATTCTTTGTCCCAGTAACAGGTGCTTTTTCCAGTAGTAACAAACGTATTTCCATTGTGTTCCATTTACACTCGCCATTCTTTATGTTTCTTCAATGGGGTAAACGTATTGCAGTAATGCCGAAGTTCTATTTCAGGTTGTATTCCAATGCAGCTCAGCCACAGAAGTTGCATGGGGTACAAATGGTACCTCTGAAATCAGTGTAATAATAAGGGGATGCAGTTGTATCCCTTGATGTGTTCTTAATTCTTCAGGTATCTTTTTGAAGATGTGAAATTAGACTAAATGTCCAACAATCCATTAAACTTTAATTTGTTTTTCACACTATTAAAAAAAAAAATCTCAGTTTTGATTAATCTTTTATTTCATGAAGTACAGTAAATGTAAAATACCTTTAATAATTTTCCCTTTATTTGTCGTACTTTATCACGGGCCTCTTTGCAAGAGCCTACTGTTGGCCAGCAAGGCACAATATCCCGGTTGAATCTTTTTGCATTCATTTTTGTATTCCATTTCATTCTTCTTTCTCTTCCATTCAAAATATTTCCCTAATTCAGTTTAGCTTCTGGAACCATGTGCTTGCAAGGGATCTGGCAAGAAATTCTGCAAGGCTAAGACTGTCTTGAGCAGGTACACCACAGTTTGGACACTAAAGATGAATTTAAAAGGAAGTAACAACTCACAGATCAGTAGAGGCTGCATTGTTACCTTGGCTGGGTTGTGCTCCCTGAGTGACTAAGGAGTTGCAATGAAAGAAACTGAGACTTATTTTTGAAGTGACAGTGCTCAGCATGTACTACCTACTCTAAATTCCAGATTAATTACTGATTTACTAGTATTGTTACCCAAATTAGCTAGATTCAATACAACACACAGATATACATGTGTGCTACAGCTATAGCTTCCAGCTGAACGTATTGATAGCTTCTCTAGAGAAAACTTGGGCTTTAATGATTCAAAAAACTGAAGTCTTTTTATTTTCTTGGGTAATGAAGCAAAAGGAAAGAAAAGTAGAAAAACAATGCATTTTGGTTGTAGTACCGCCATACTTCTTTAGTAGTGACACTGGAGATCTTACCACCAACACAGGAGTATCCTTCTTCATTGTATTTCAACACTAATTAACCATTTAAGTTCATTCAGAAGTCACAGTAAGACCATTGTACTATAAATAATATAGTAAGAGCAACTTTGTAAAGTTGTGAGGGAAATACTAAAATTCCTTATAACAAAAGCTAACATTTGACAGATTTTTAGAACATCTTGACTGCTAGCTTTATCATAAATCTATCTCCAGTGTGTCATTCTTGTAAGGATACTCAAATAATTGTATTTAGAAAATAGAATATATGGAAGATTTTGTCTCTTGATTGTTATTCTTTGAACCAAAATGCAATTTAAAACATGTTTCTAGATTGCAAGGATGGTGCTGCTCATGTCTATCAATTCTAGTACTCTATGAACCCTTGTCATATAAATCCTAAATGAGAAACCACTGTAAAAATAAATACATAAATAAATAAATAAATAAATACATACATACGTACATACATACTGAAGAGGATATACACTGAAACAGAGAAAAGAAACTAAGGAACGACCGAGATGATTCCCTTAATCTCCTAGAAAACGTGTCCACTAGAAAATAATGGTAAAGAAATGACAACTTTCCCCCAGAAGACTGTAGTAGTAAAACAGCATGCTCTTAATATTTCTGGATAAACATTATTTGTCTACAAAAATATGGTCCTGTACACATTCACTACTTGGTTTTGCTTATTGTTAAGAAGTTCTATTTCAATTTTGTGGGACCAGCATTGTCATTGAAAGACACATATATTGGGCATTATTTCAAATGAATGGGCTTTTAAGAACTTGCCAGTCGATAATGGCTCTTTATATTACAATGACACCAAAATATACCAAAAGTTTCCCATCAGGAGAAAAATCTTCCATTCTCAATAACTCACACTCTTCTGAATTGCGTACATTCTTACATGCAATATCATTCTCCTCAACTACAACAGAGAATCATGTTACTTCTGTCAGGAATATTCATTACTGTAAAGAATGTAAAGAAATACAGTAAAGAAATAAAAGACAAACACTTGTCCTTGGGTAGATAAAACAGATTGATATTGAAGGAATCACAAGACAAAAAGAAAGTTGCTCTCAGATATTTGGTTGTTTTGTTGTTGTTTTTTTTTCTCCAGAATACGTGTTTATCCATCTATGTAAAAGTCATGTCCTACAGAAATATTTAAGATCATCCTCAGAAATATGTCCTCAGATATACACAATGCTACTAGTAGTTTCTCTTCAACCTTATTAACTCTTAATGCCACTGGTAGCTTTGTCTCTGAGAGACAGTTTAGTTACCTGAAGCTGCTCTTCCAGTGCAGCAGTAGCCCTGTCTCCACTGTTTTCATCCACCACCACTACCATATGGGTTAGAGAATTCACCTTGACTTGTTCCTGTTCCAAATCTTCTTGAAATGCCTGTAATTAAAGCATATATGTTAGAAAATGTGTTCCAAATTTAGAAAAATGCTTTGTGTTTGGAGTACCACTGACTAATGTGCATAACTAACCAACTATGAGAACTTTAATAATCCTATTGCTGTCTGTACTAAGCAATTGAAACTTATTTTGTTTACTTTAACGTATATATGATAACATAAGCACATGGGGCAGGTTTCCATTCAATAGCATACTGTTACTTACTCAAGCCCTAACTCTTCATACAATATTTCAAACTGAAAATTTCATTTGAGAAAGCATTTGTTGAGTTGATGCCGTTGACTTATAGATATCAGTATAGCATGTACACATACTAGTAGCCCGCAAATTTTAAATAGCCACTGGATTGTACTTCATATTTTGTACTTCATAGTAAGATATGAAAATATTTCATTTTTGAAAAAGTTATAAAAAACTGAAACTGACAGAGTTTTTCATTTAAAAAAACCCACATATTATCTTCAGCTTGGCACTCCCACAACATTAGTAACATAGGATGAAACTGCTCAGGTGACGAAAGATTAGGAAACACATGCAGCACCCTTGTCTCACTTACTGCAGAAACCATGAGTGAGGAACAAACCAGAAATAAAGTGAGAGGCAATTTATGATTTCCTTATGTCCGAGAAAAAACTTTCTTGCCCTTTTAACTTTGGTACCCAGTTTCAGCTGCAAGCTGCAATAAAACTGAGGACAATCTTTTGCTGAGAAATAGTAAAATGCTAAAAGTGAAAAAAACTTCTCTCAAATCTGCACAAATTGATATTTGAATAATTCATAACCTTGCCAAATTTCTACAGCTCTTCATATCTCCCTGATCCTCCCACAGTCTCCCACGCTTCATGTTATAAATCTAATCAATTGTTCCCTCCCTCCTCTCAGCAGACAAGAAGTACAATAGGAAGTCCAGACAGATTAACTTTTCAGATAATGGTTTAGAGTGTATTCACTGTACACTTAATCTACATCACTAAAAAAAAAAATAAATAAAAAGAAATTGAGGTACTGTAACACCTTAGTAACCTTCGCTTCGTGGATTTTAGTGTCTCCTTTTAGGTTTTTTTGTGAATTTTTTGTGTGTGTTTTTGTTGTTGTTGTTTGTTTTTTTTCTTCTTCTCACTTGCCATGAAAAATGGAATCCCTACTTTGCTGTAGTTTGTTAACAAAACCAAAACCAGACCAGCTCTTGTCAGGCACTAGGAAACTGAGCAGCCAAATCTATTTGCTCTTTCCTTTGCTGTGGTGCAGCAACAGGACAGGTGACAAAGATGGAAAGAGGAGGAGCTAAAGAAGTGTTGGTACTGAAACTTCAGGCCACAGAGAAGGCAATATTCAATTTCTTATCAAAATTTTTGTTACCTATCTCCAGCTCTATATTAACATATTAAGAACCAAATGTACACTTTTAGCTCCCAGTAGTTAACCACTCTTTTACATTACTAGGTTCCATGATGTATTTCCAACACTTAAAAGAACATCTCATCCCAGTTCCTTGAAAAAAAAACCAAGATATCAATGACTATATCCTGCCTGACACACTTTTTAGGTGCTTGTAACTAGCTTCAAACCAACACAAGAATGTGGGAAACCAAAGTCCTGGATTGTGTCCTCAATACTTCAGCAATACAGAGTATGATAACCACAGTCTGAAAAATAACATGGCTAACTACATATGCCTTGTCACAATGGAAACCTTGACTGTGTTAGAAACCATGTTAAATTTCACCATTCCAATTTTTCTGCTGCTTTTTCAAATAACGTAATTCACTTATTCAAAAAGAACAAGCCTTCGCTGAAGATTAGGTCACATGTTTTGAACCTATTCGGTAATTACCTTTATTTGAAAATTAAAAAATAAAATATAATGTTGCTATAGGCAATAGGTAAGGAATTCACAGACGGCTTTGTTTTAAAGGCATAAATTCCTTACCTTAACACATTTCAGAGCTTTAATTCTTTCATGGACATAGCCTGTGAGCCAATATATTTATAAGAATCCTCCTTTTTCTGACTTTCATGCCTGTGATTACCATTTGCTTCAGAGAGCTAGACTATAAAGCAATTCTCAAGGACTGCAAAGTACATCAAATTGTTAGAGCAATCCCCAGAATTCAGACTTCTCAATATTTTATAACCCAACACTTGATCAAGAAAGAGGAGGCAGAGCACTCATGGATCAGACCATACAACTCAGCTTGTTTCCCTCAGGTTCAAGCTCCTCTTTCAGCCATACTACAATAAATAGATTACTCTGTAAGCCTACACCCAGGGAGAAGGTGACTTTTATTTCCTGATTAGTGGGTATCACAGGTGGCATCCCAGAACAAAACCAGAGTTAGCAATGCTCTGCAAGTGCATGAGTGGAGGGCACTTTGGAAGTGGAAGTCTCACATACAGCGTAGAACACTTGAGAAGACAGGGAACTGGTGAAATGAGAAAGTTAAGTCATTTTCTAATCCCCAGAGAGATGCAATTTGCCCTGAGCTAAAGAACTGTTCTTTATAATCCAAGTGTCTACCTTTGCCATGAAATTCACCAGCGACTATCGTTTGTATACAGAAACTTGTTAAAACATGAATTTACAGAGGGCAGTCTCAAGACCAGAGCATCTTTTTTTCAAATCATTTGAATTGAAGTTTCTAACAAGTTCTCCTGAGTCTGTAGCAAATTTTCAGGGACTTAAAATATCAGATGGATATAGATGTTAATGCATGGGGATAGCAACAACAGAAACTCGTAACTCCACAGTTCCTTTAATTCCTGTCTGTCAGAGAACAAGTCATGCAACTCTCATATAATCTACTTTAAAGTTAATAAAAATACCTACTTAGAATATCCAATTACACAGAGACAAATCGACCCCTGATATTTGAATGGCTAGGAAGTGGCTCATTTTATCTTTGCAATTAATTTGAAGTTCTGAAAAATCCTAACACTAAAAATTTTCATGAAAAAATCAAAAGGCTCAACCTTCCAGAAAAAGTACAAATACGTATGCAGCTTAGACATTTTTAGAAACTACTAATAAAACTATAAAATCCACTAACTACTAATTGTATTATAATAATGGTGTAGAATAACAAAACCAGTACAATTAAAACCACATTTTGCTTAATTATAAAATTTCTAATATAATATGCTGCTTAGACATCTCAGTAGTGCTCACTTTTTCATTGAAAAGCAACTCCCTTTATAAAATTATAAAGAAAAGATACTTACAACAGATGTAATGCTTAAAGATGTAAGATGTAATACCTAAAATATTGCTGCAAAGAACAATAGTTCCTTACTGAAAAGTTTGACTATTACTCCAAAATATCTTGACTATGCCAGATTTCTTACCAGAACTTCGTACCTTGCTAATGGCATAAAATCACCTAGAGTTTACTTCTGTTTCAGTCCACTTAGAAAATTTTCTGCACTATCAAGTTATTAACCTCATATACTACTGAACCAAGCAGCATGCTGAAAAGAATGTTGTATGCTTTCTCTGGTCTCAGTGATGGGTGCTACGTTACTGAATGATTTTTTTTTTTAACAGCACCCATTAGAAAAACTGAAGTGTTAGTCAAAAGAACTCATGACCAATAATTTTAGACATCAAGAAAAATGTAGAATAAAAGAAATCGGATGTATGGAAGTTTTAAGTCAAAGGGAGATAAATAACAAGAAAGAGATGAAAAGTAGTTGATAGCAAACAGATAAAAAGGGAAAGCCAAAATGATAAAGGTAAATAAGAGGAGGAGACAGGATGATAGCAAACCGAAACTATCATCTTTGCTGAAGCCTGTTTAATTTGAAATGATCATTGTCTTTTCCATCTTCTAACTTCTGGTTCCTCCCATCAATGCATACAATATTGTTTTTGAGATTTCTAGAGTCAAGTGAGACTAAGAAAAATAATGGGAGTGCTGGATTTTGATTTTTTGTTTGCTTAATTAATAATGAATCAATAACTATGCAACTAAAATTCCATTGTTTTAACCCTTGTTATAAGAAGGTAGCTTTGCTGCGTACAATAGATAATAAAATTATCTGAAACATTCACACAATACTTTGAAGAACTGAAAACAGCTTGTACTTTCACTTACAAATAAGACAAGCTACACATGAACAGGATTTTAATTGCTAAATAATCTCCTGTACAACAAATAGATTTGAAAAGTAATACACTTAAATAAATAATGTTGACTAAATCACAACACCAAGAATAAAGAACTAGTATGTGGGAGAGGTAGATTTCTGCATGTCTTCACTCAGAATATTTAAATAAAAGCAAAATATCCTTTTTTTCTCATAATTAGAAAGAAACAGCATAAAGAGATTGCATAAATAAAAGGATTACATTTTAGGTTAGTATTCAAATACAAAATGCATATGAATCGGAACCAAGTAATTCAAGTCTCAGTACTCATGTATTCAAAATCATTTAGGTTTCTTTCTCTAATTACCATTTCATAATTACCCGCTGTCTTTTTTTAAAGAGAAAATTTAATGTCAGAATATATGTTTAACTAGCAAACCTGCATACTGAAATGCACTGTCTCCTCACAGGGCAAGCACAGATAACACAGACAGTAGCAAAAGGCATAAAATTTGTATTCTTCTTCAGTAGCACTCCTTAATCAGAACGTAGAAAAAAATCACGTTAAACACAGAAGAGAATCATTCAATCTTTTGCAGCTTTTGATCTTTTCTTTTTAAAAAAACCCAAACCAATCCCAAACTGTAAAGGCTGCTTTCCGTTTGAACTGGTTTTTTGGGATTATTTGCCCTCTAGAACGTGGACTAGCACTGACACAAGCCATCAAGCGTCAAATGTTAAAATCTCTTAAGATACTATGGAACTGAACTGCTTTGAACCACTGACATTAGAAACATAAACAGGTTACCACAATAAATCTCTATGACCTCCCAAATAATTTCTGTTTACTATACTTTTCTGTGTCTCCCTAACATCATCACCATGTGTCATGGATACACAGAGAGTGGTGGTAAATGGAACTAAATCCAGTTGGTGACCAGTCACAAGTGGTGTTCCCCAGGGCTCAGTTTTGGGGCTAGTCCTGTTTAACATCTTTATCAATGATCTGAATGAGGCGATTGAGTGCTCCCTCAGTAAGTTTGCAGATGACACCAAGTTGGAAGGGAGTGTTGATGTGCCTGAGGGTAAGAAGGCTCTGCAGAGGGACCTTGATAGGCTGAATCAATGGGCTGAGGACAACTGTATGAGCTTCAACAAGGCCAAGTGCCAAGTCCTGCACTTTGGTTGCAATAACCCCATGCAGCGCTACAGAACTGGGGACGAGTGGCTGGAAAGCTGCCAGGCAGAAAAGGACCTGGGGGTGTTGGTGGACAGCAGGATGACCACAAGCCAGCTGTGCGCCCTTGCTGCCAAGAAGGCCAATGGCAT